>NW_027365526.1:0-107880 GCF_046119375.1 Phyllobates terribilis | reverse complement strand
TCAATTGGTTGTTGTAGTGCACGAAGCAATCTATGAACTAGATCCTCAGACTCTTAGTAATGTAGGAGTTACTATGCAACATGTAATGAATGAGATATTAAAGGACAAATGGGGTAATGGTTATTGCGTGTCGCACGTTAACAAGAACAAGCAAAGAATTCAAAGAAATCTATCTAATCAGGTAGCTACACCTAGTTCAGTTATAATTGAAGCATGGGGAATTGTTTATGAATACTTACAACCAAGAGTCGTAGAACAAGCAAATGAACAACAACGAACAAGGGGACAATCAAGTGAACAAGGTAACATAGCAGCATGTACAAGTAACATGGCAGCATCAACAAGTCAAGTGGGTGAACATGGCAACTAGAAAATGTATGAAGAAAGTCAGATAGATGAGTATGAGATCATGATGGAATAGAATCATTGCGTAGATTCTATTGTAAAACAATATTTGTCGTTCTAAATTAGGGTCAACTGTATGGGTATTTTGTAGAGATGCCAATGAACATAGCATTTTGATGTAGCATGTTTTAATTATGTGTAATAGGTAAGACATTTTGGTATAGAATAGCTGGAATTGCCTTTTGTATTTTGTGAATGGTACTATAACATGTAAGGGGTCTAAGCATATATAAAGTGATCATTTATTATTATTTGAATGTCAAACATGAAATGGACCTACCCATGCAGCAAACATCATTAAGTGACAAGGATAAACTATTAATGATATGGATGATATTGGCCTAATATATGGTCTCAGAATGTCCCCATACATCATTGAAAAACAAACCCGAGTTGCAATACCTAATCAGTCCAAGAGTTAGAACAACCACAATGTAACTGTTTGAATGGAACAATTAGGATTACATTCTTCAAGGGTATTGTCTCAATTCATAGAAGACTCATCATGGACAATATGTTAAGTATGGACACAAAAAATAAGGCCTTTAAGTATGACCTTTTCTAAGAAAGTAGGGTACATGTTTATTATCTAAGCTAAAGCATGCCTTACATGGGGACATTGACAGCATTATTCCAGTCAAAATGTTCAGAATATAATATCAATTCAGTAGGCAATCCATGGCCATACACACAACAATCAAGTAATTAAATCAATGCCCAAACAATACAGGTCGTGCTTGATCTCTTCTCATAATTAGCATATAAACAATGACAAACCAACAAGGCTGATCTCACCTGATAAATAAGGATTCATATATATTAAAATTAAATATAATCCCACAAAAAGGACACCAAAAATACATAGTCATAGGGTCATACTACATCACATAACTAGTTCATATTCCACAAACAATACTTACCAATAGTTGTTAGGAATCATGTTCCATAAGCAAAAAAAAAAGAGGGTACTTAGCTTAATCATCACCAGAAGATGATGATAACGATAATTCCACAATTTCAAACACTGGCATATTGGCAGGGACAGTATTAGGCTCAACAACAGGATCATGGACATGTGCAAGACTTGTTTCAGCAACAAGCTCAACCAGATCAACAACAGACTCGAGAGTAACAACAATGGACTCCACCTCAGGCTCATCATCATCAAAGATGATGATGATCTCCGTGGCTACAGAGATGGATGTGAAAGACAGCTTCATAGTGTCCCTCGTATCCTCTGTGTTTACAGAGGAATCCGTCCATGTAGATTCTGATGAATGAGACTTAACTACAACAAAAGTAAAGATTATTTCTTTAGGGGGACTTCCTAGTTAGTATCAAGATATAGAACAACCGATGTAGTAATATCCAAATATTCCATCAATTACGGATAAACTAGGGAACTTTCATTTCAATCCGAGCAATTGTCCCAGTAACTTGTTATGAAATTAGAATGTCAAAGAAATGAAACATTGATTCCATGTAATGAGGGGAATGCATGTTTTAAGGGGACATGCATGCAAACCAACAAATATTTATAAGTTCATCCTAATTCAAAAATAACCGAGACATATACATTGTCAAAAGGGGACATGTAACCTTATTATTGATATACATCATCCTCATAAAAGCATTTTATGAGGATGATGTCGATCTATAGGTGGTTCCACCACATATATATGAACAAGATTTGACATGGACATGAATACATGGACAAGCAAGCTCATATAAAATCATTTAAGGGGACATGAATATGACAATTATGATTCATATACGCATCATGATCATCAACTCAAACCACAATAAATAACCTGTGAGAGAAGACAACGTACAAGATACAAAGTCAGATTGTGTAATAAAAATGGAAATTTGTACATTGGACAGAAGTTGTACAAAAATTATGACAACCAACTCAACAATTAACCATATTAAGGAATTGAATGCTCAGAGTCATCCAAAAAATGTTCATGCAAGTTTGGATTTAACCATACAATTGACATTCAAGCTCAAATGAAACATACCTAGGACATGCAAGGTAAAAATCAATCCAAAAAAAGACATTGCACACCAATAATAACCCTACAATGGACAGTGAAGCTCAACAATATTCAAATAATGTACATGAAAGGTCAGAAATGACCATAAAGTGTACACGAAAGGACAAATTTTGACATACCATGGACATGCAAAGTCATAGTTAAACACAAACATCCCAATGCAAATTCAAGTGTTATGCATAACCGGACATGGATGCTCATAAAAGGAGATTAAGAAAATCCTCACAGTTTGAACACAAACCCACATAAATTGCCGGAACAGAGAGCTAATCCGATAGTTATTAAATCTCCACACATCAAACACAACCTTAAAAAAAGATCACAAAATCAAATAAAACAATTAAAGGTCATGCATGCAGATATTTCACATCAACCTATATCAAACTGCTAGATTTGAACGGATCTAGCAGCCCGCATGACCGGTGATTCGTATTAAAGGCCAGCTGGCCGGAATATTAAAGGTCATTCATACATGCAGATATTTCATATCAAACAATTATAGGTCAACCGACTGTAAAATAAAAAAATGAACCACAAAATACAGAAAACCCACTACAGGGGTCGATACGAACATGGCTAGATCCGACTGGATCTAGCAGCCGGAGAATCAGAGGAACATCATATCAGAGCAAAAACAGCCAATAATTCCGATTACCACCAAAACAACATGTCAGAGGAAAATCATAAAGAGTGAGTCGAGATCTCCATATACAGAAGAAACGAATATGCACATAACCCTTAGCAATCGGTATTTGGGGTTTATCACCAAATGAACACCGGATCATGCCACTCAAGTCAAAATTCGAGAGATTCATGAAAAAAAAACAAATCAAACCAAAATCACATGTCATTAGCGCAAAAAAAAAAACAGATTCGAGCCGATATACAGATAGGAGATCTTAACGAGCCGGAGAAAGGGGAACGTGAACAAATTGCAGATGACAATAGGTCGGAGAAGAAAACGGAGCCGCAATTGGGACATGATAGAGCCTGTCAGGTTTGGGAGAGTGAGGGAGAGAAGCTTGGGCGAACGGCTAGGGTTGAAGAAATAGATGAGTGTAGGAGACATAGTGGGTTGGAGTGTTAATAGGAGCGGGTAGTGGGTTGTAATTAGGGTTATTTGGGCAGGTGTATTAGAGTCTGTATTATGTATCTAAAAATGGTAAATTTTAGAAACGGAAGACTTAATTGGGACACCAGAAAAGGAAAGTGAGAAGATAAAAAGAGGACGGATGGAGTAAGAAATAAAGTCTATATGGGGTGCATTTTCTGTAAAGTATAAGGTACCGATTTTATTCTTTCCAAGAAATACAACACAAATTTGTTGATCTTCTTTGTGTTGTTCATCAAGTTTTCATACGAACAATCTCGTATATCCTTATTCTGTTTGGTATTAGAGCTTAGTATAGGATTAGTGAACGACTAAAGGTTGTGTTTGAGATATCTTGAGGGATGCCGATCACTACTGAACAGATTTCTCAACAATTGAGTGCCCTCATCAGCGACGACACATGTACAATCTCAAAATTCCAACAATCCAAGTTCCTCCTTGACACCGGTGAAGTTCGATGGCAACAACTTCATCAATTGGAGCAGACAAATTTGACTGGTGCTGGGAACAAAGGAGAAGTTGGGGTTCATAGACGGACCCATAAAGAAAACAGAAGAGACAAAGAAGGATTACTCCATGTTGCTTGCTGGATCTTGAGTTCAATGGATCCAGAAATTGCAAATTCCTTCGTATATTCCACTACTATACACGATCTATGTATCAAAATTCTTGATTCTATAGCCAGATAAGCGCCTCTATGTTGTACCAAGTACGTGTTTTATGAGGGAAGTATGATAATAACTTTGTATTACAATATATTACAATGCTTCAATGGAATTTTGGGGCGTTCATGTGGACATATGGTCAAGTGCACGTGTAAAATTCTGTAGAGAGTTTAGGATTAGAATCTCAGGACAGACTATTGCATTTTTAATGAATCTTATCCCTGAGTACGACTTCACCCAGAACCAGATTCTTTCGACATTCCATGTGCCTTTTCTGAACAGTGTGTACCAAACTGTGCTACATGTTGAGAGACAGAAACAACTCAGGATGAACACAACCAGTATTGTTGAACCAATGACCTTTATGGATGGATTGCAGGGGCAAGGTGCATGAAGCGGGACTATTGTGGGACAAAATCAGAGTCCAGGGGTTTATTACAGGGATGGAAAGAAGTTCAACAATGAAAAGAAATTCGACAATCTATGCAGTGTGAAGGGACATACTCCCGACATGTGTTTTGAGGTAATCAAATACCTTGATTGATATAATGGAAAGAAAGGGAAGAAGGCAAGAAATATTGTCGCTAATGCAATGAAGGAGGGTATGCCAATACACGGAAAACAAAGCTCCAGTTATGGAAAATACAGCCACATCAACTCTGAATTCATCACCTCTATGTACTAGGAAATGATCAAATTGTTCAAAGGCAACACATCTCAGAATTATTCAGGTATGGTTTACCTCAACTATGATACTATAGATTGTCATAACGATGAATGGATTGTGGACATGGGAGCCACGTATCGTATGAGCCCATACATAGATAATTTCCTAAATGTTAAATTGCTAGACCAACCGGTTATGATTAGACTTGTAGATGGATCAGTAAAGAAAGTGAATAAAAGTGGAGACATAAGAATCAGTCCATCCTTGCTCATAAATGATGTAGTGCTTACCTGATTTCCGTTTTATTCCATTGGTAGTGAGTAAGATTATCAAGAGATAGTGATTATGTGATTTCTTTTATAGCAGGAGTTGTGTTTTACAGGTCCTACTGAGTATGGGGATCGTTGTCATAGGGACAAAGAAATCTGGCATTTACAGGTTGCAATCTAAAAGGGTAAAAGAAATAAAAGAGAATACTTGCTTAAATGTTCAAATCAACAACAACGTGAGTTGCTTGACAATAGACTAGGATATCTCTCTTTTAGAAAACTTGTGCATATTTTAGGACTTAAAACATGTGATGTAAAAGACTTATTTTGCAATTCTTTTATCAAAGGCAAGTTCCACAGGTTACACACCGACTTTGAATGGTGAATGATATTTTTACATCATCATAGATGATATGAGTATAGATTGATGGACGTATTTATTACATTAGAAACATCAGATTATGAAAGTTGTGAGAAACTTCTTAGCTTTGATCAACAAGACCAAACTTGTCAACGTTGAATGTACTGAATTTTTTGGCAGTTTGGGGATAATACATCAAAGAATGATGTCACATACACCTCAGCAAAATACGGTAGTAGAAAGGAAACGTAGGCATTTACTCAACACTGCAAGAACCATAAGCTTACATGCTAACTTACCAAGAAATTTGTGTGTGTGTGTGGGGGGGGGGGGGGGGGGGGGTGCATCTACCTATTTGATAAATAAAATGCCATTTGTAAGTATTAAGTGGAATATGCCTTATAGAATATTGTTTGGAAGTGATCCAAACTATGATAACTTAAAAGTGATCGACATTTTATGTTATGCTGGTACATTGCAAAGAGGTAGAGACAAAAAGGATGAAATAGGAAGAAAGTGTGGACTTTTTGGCTTAGTAGATGAGACAATGTTTCATAGTAGAGACATTGTATTCAAGAAGGATGTATTTCCGTTTCATAGTAGAGACATCGTATTCAAGAAGGATGTATGTTCACCGGGTGAATCAGAAAGAGTACAAACTTTTTGGCTTAGCAGATGAGACAACGTTTCATAGTAGAGACCTTGTATTCAAGAAGGATGTATTTCCATTTCATGAACTCGTAATTACTACATGGCCTAGAAATCAAGAACAACAAAGGGCTTAGACCAATGATCCGAGCATAGAGTTTGCAGTAGACCAACTCTCACAAGTCCTAGGAGAGATAGTGTTTGCAATGTCTAGACAAAAAGGTACATAAAAGGGATTATAAAGTCCTGAGATCATCACTGAGCCGTCTATAGTTCATGAAAATGTTGGATTGCGAAGGTCAATCAGAGAGAGACAGACTCCAGTATGGGAAGATGATTATGAAATGATATTAGACACAAATGTAGATGAACATTGGGATTTATGCAATCAATTTTAGGAAACTTTTGAGCCAGTGAGGTATGCACATGCTCAAGCAAAAAAGGAGTGGGAGGATGCAATGCATAAAGAACTAGAAGCCTTGGAAACAAATGAGACATGAGAATTGACTACCTATTTGATAAATAAAATGCCATTTGTAAGTATTAAGTGGAATATGCCTTATAGAATATTGTTTGGAAGTGATCCAAACTATGATAACTTAAAAGTGATCGACATTTTATGTTATGCTGGTACATTGCAAAGAGGTAGAGACAAAAAGGATGAAATAGGAAGAAAGTGTGGACTTTTTGGCTTAGTAGATGAGACAATGTTTCATAGTAGAGACATTGTATTCAAGAAGGATGTATTTTCGTTTCATAGTAGAGACATCGTATTCAAGAAGGATGTATGTTCACCGGGTGAATCAGAAAGAGTACAAACTTTTTGGCTTAGCAGATGAGACAACGTTTCATAGTAGAGACCTTGTATTCAAGAAGGATGTATTTCCATTTCATGAACTCGTAGATACTACATGGCCTAGAAATCAAGAACAACAAAGGGCTTAGACCAATGATCCGAGCATAGAGTTTGCAGTAGACCAACTCTCACAAGTCCTAGGAGAGATAGTGTTTGCAATGTCTAGACAAAAAGGTACATAAAAGGGATTATAAAGTCCTGAGATCATCACTGAGCCGTCTATAGTTCATGAAAATTTTGGATTGCGAAGGTCAATCAGAGAGAGACAGACTCCAGTATGGGAAGATGATTATGAAATGATATTAGACACAAATGTAGATGAACATTGGGATTTATGCAATCAATTTTAGGAAACTTTTGAGCCAGTGAGGTATGCACATGCTCAAGCAAAAAAGGAGTGGGAGGATGCAATGCATAAAGAACTAGAAGCCTTGGAAACAAATGAGACATGAGAATTGACTACCTATTTGATAAATAAAATGCCATTTGTAAGTATTAAGTGGAATATGCCTTATAGAATATTGTTTGGAAGTGATCCAAACTATGATAACTTAAAAGTGATCGACATTTTATGTTATGCTGGTACATTGCAAAGAGGTAGAGACAAAAAGGATGAAATAGGAAGAAAGTGTGGACTTTTTGGCTTAGTAGATGAGACAATGTTTCATAGTAGAGACATTGTATTCAAGAAGGATGTATTTCCGTTTCATAGTAGAGACATCGTATTCAAGAAGGATGTATGTTCACCAGGTGAATCAGAAAGAGTACAAAATTTTTGGCTTAGCAGATGAGACAACGTTTCATAGTAGAGACCTTGTATTCAAGAAGGATGTATTTCCATTTCATGAACTCGTAGATACTACATGGCCTAGAAATCAAGAACAACAAAGGGCTTAGACCAATGATCCGAGCATAGAGTTTGCAGTAGACCAACTCTCACAAGTCCTAGGAGAGATAGTGTTTGCAATGTCTAGACAAAAAGGTACATAAAAGGGATTATAAAGTCCTGAGATCATCACTGAGCCGTCTATAGTTCATGAAAATGTTGGATTGCGAAGGTCAATCAGAGAGAGACAGACTCCAGTATGGGAAGATGATTATGAAATGATATTAGACACAAATGTAGATGAACATTGGGATTTATGCAATCAATTTTAGGAAACTTTTGAGCCAGTGAGGTATGCACATGCTCAAGCAAAAAAGGAGTGGGAGGATGCAATGCATAAAGAACTAGAAGCCTTGGAAACAAATGAGACATGAGAATTGACTACCTTGCCTTCTAGGAAGAGATCCAGAGGGTCCAAGTGAGTTTTTTTAAGGTAAAATTTAGACCTGATGGAAGAGTGGAAAGATATAAAGAGCACTTGTGGTCAAACATTATGACCAGAAAATTGGGAAGGGTTATAAGCACACATTTATCCATGTCGCCAAGTTGCCTATAGTTCAAATATTCATTGCTCTGGCCACGTTGAAAACATGGGCATTACATTAGTTAGATGTGAATAATGCTTTTTGCATGGATACATTGATGAGGATATCTACATGAAATTATCAGAAGGTTATGATAACGGTCAACAGGGTCAAATTTATAAGCTCAAGCATTCATTGTCTGGATTAAAGAAGACTTCCAGACAACGGAATCAAGAGTTGACTGGGTTTATATTGAGTTTTGGATTACAACAATCCACCAATTATTATTCCATGTTCATGATAACAATTTGTTGATATAGTTTGTATATATGTAGGATATACTAATTACCGAAGATGACCAGGCATGAATTGTAGATATCAAACAAGCCTTGTATGATAAGTTAATGATCACGGATTTAGGAGTTACAAAATATTTCGTAGGATGGAAATATTGTCTATCATCAAAGGAACTTATTTAAGTCTTAAGAAGTACATTGCATGCACATTGAAGTCTACTAAAATGGAGAATTGTCATGAAGTACCATTTCCCATGGCCACTGGACTTAAGCTGATATTAGATGAAGGAGAGATTCTCCGAGATAGAGAAAGATATAGAAGGTTCGTGGGACTGTTATTGTACTTGTATTTGACAAGGCTAAATATTTCCTATATTGTGCAACATCTTTTACATTTTTTTAGTCAACCAAGAGTTCCACATCTATAGGTAGTGTTGCATGTCATAAGGTATTTGAACGACATAGTGAACAAAGGGATCTTTTACCTAGTTTAGGATGTTTTGAAGGTGACATGCTTTTTAGATGTGGATTGGGGATCGTGTTTAACTACTAGGAGATCACTCACATGATTTTGTGTCTTTATGGGAAACTCACTTGTTTCATGGAAGACGAAGAAGAAATTAACATTGAGTAGATCGTCGACTGAAGTTGAATATAGGAGCATGGAAGCTACACAATCAGAGCTAGTTTGGAAAAGTTACTTGTTGAAAGATTTACAGATTGATGTACCTCTACCTATCACTTTATATGGGGATAGTCAAGATGCACAATAAATAGCAACAAATCCTTGTTTTCATGAGCGAACTGAGCATCTGGAGATAGATGTTCATTTTACTTGACAGAAGATTTAAGAAGGACTAATACAGTTGTCTTATGCACATACCAATATCCAATTAGCATATATAATGACTAAGGAATAGGAAAGCAGATCCATGATTTTCTTAGTGTCAAGTTGAGACTTGTAGATGTTCCAACTTGAGAGAGGATATTGAGTTTGTATTAAGATAGAATATTATATTATAAAATATAGAATATAATATAAAATATAAGATAAGAAATAAAGGCTATATAAGGTTAATATTATGTAAACCATAAGATATCGATTTTATTCCTTTCAAGATATACAACTGATGAGCGACGTCTAGTACGGCGTAATAAGTGGTCATTAGCATCGTTTATAGACAAATTGGCCATGATTTGGAGGATATTACCGTAGTCCGGACCACGCAGAGCAAAGTGGTTAAATAGAAGGATTTCGATCATTTTAGAATGATACCGAAGAGAAGTTGTCCAAAGGAAGAAGTAAAGTCACGCACACAACAGATGCAGCCGCGCTAGAGCACATGATCCAGGGAGCGACCGTGTCTTGGGTGACGCGACCCCGCTAAAGCGATGGAATAGTGGCACGACCGTGTCCACATCGACGCGACCGTGCTGAGTCTACATGAGGTGGGACACGACCGCGCCGAGGATAAAAGAGGTGGACATGACCGCGCCCTCATAAATGTGTCCGTGCCCCCGTAGGGTTTCTGTCGCAGAATGCTTTTCTTCAGCGAGATTTCTTTGGGCCTTTTACCTACTTTCTGATGTAGCTTCGGGCTTGGGCCTTTTTAGGTTATTTCTAGGCTTTCCTTCTTCTATAAATAAGGTATTGATCTTTGCATCCTTCTCATGTTTAGTTCTAGTTAATTTAGAGAGTTTGTAGAATGAGTTCTCATTGTTCTCCAGGTTGAAGCATGTGGATGGTTGGTTCGTAGACTTTCTCCCTAGTTCTAATAAAGATATATTGTTTGAATTGTTTTATCCTCTTGATCATATTATTTATTGATTGTGATTTGTTTATCTAGCTTGACCACCTAGGTTTATAGATCTATTTCTTATAGCTAGGGCATGGTTTATCCTAGTTGGAGAACCTTGCCTACTTAGTGGCACAAATCAATACTTGGAGTAGTTGGACTTGTAGGGATGTGGAGGTTAATGAGGTGTAGGCGCCAAGGGAAATACGCTTCCCTATCTATTCTTGTACTTAATGCTGTCTAGGAGATAGTCTTGATAGTTTGAGGGTTAGATTTGTAGGTAAGACGCTATTAAGGCTAGTTGACTTAATTAGCAATTCTAGAAAAAGGATTAGGACAATCATAATATATAAATTGATAGGATGAACCCGATTATTAATTAGGAAGTCTATGATCAATCCAACCATTCCGTTGTGTGGATACCCGATGAATAAGGTATTTTCTCTATTGCTTTCCTAGATTAAGGTAATAACTTAGCATCAATCCACTTTTCCCCCTTTTTATCATTAATAAAGTTGATCTTATTAAATACATAATAATCGAATACCTGACTACCTGTGGGATCGAACCCTTGCTTGCCACTCTACTTGTAGAGAAGTTAGTGAGATTTATAAATATTATTTTGACAGGCATAACGACCATTTTGGTCTCGTCAAATTTGACATCGTTGTCGGAGAGTCTAAACTTCTTTTCTTGTGTTTTAATTTGATTGACTTTGGTGTTGACCATTTATTAATTGTTTACCTGCTGAACTTGAAGGGGATATGGATTAAGTTAAGCCTACGACTTTAATCAAGGCACTGCTTGGGAGGCAACCCGAGAAAAAGAAGTATCTTTCCACTTCTAGCTATCTTTTATCTTTGTTCTCTATTTCACAATAGGGACATTGTGTACTTTAAGTGTGGGGGAGGGAGATTACATCTTACCTATCCTTGTTTTTAAAATTTTTGAGTTAGTTTCCCCCTTATTTGCATTTTTAGAGTCGGGTTATCATATTTCCCCCTTATTTGATGCTTTGTGGACTTCTATAATGGGTTGAGTTTGGATCTCTTTATTATGTTTTTGATCGTTGATATTAAAAATGTGTATGATAATGATCTAATTGATCAAATTGAGGACTTTGACTTGAGCATGTGGATTATGACCATGATGCATTAGGACCAATACTAAGATTGCTAGGGTACCACCTCTTCTTTTGTTTTATCGTTTTGTTATTATAATTTTACTTCCGTCCTTTTCATTAAAAAGAAAAAGAAATATAAAGGTAGTGAGCTCCAAGTAAAAGAAAGTTGGAAGAGCACGCGATACCCGAAGTGTGAAAAATAACCGAGGGATTGATCCTCCATGGCCTACTAAGAAAAGAGTTTCATAGTAGCCTGGACCATAAAATGGACAGCTTCTACCTAAAAATAAATTAGCCCGGACCATATAATGGATGGGCCCTGCACCCAAAATGTAAAGGTGTAAAAATGTGTGAATAGGATGAAAAGAAGCACTAGAAAGTGCATATGGTATTACTTGAGTTTTGTTGTGGTTATTCTATATTGCTTTTGATGGTTTTGGAGCTTGTGCATTATTTTCATAGATTATTAAAATATGTTAGGACAAGAACGAGTTGTTAAGTTGATCTTGTGTTATCATCCTTCATATACTATCTGGATAAAGATATATTTTGCATAGTTTAGGGATTCATTTTCATGCACTTGCGTAGGATTAAGCGTAGCTCAAACTTAGGGGGACGATTGATGCCATTGTTTCGTCAGTTTAGAGTTTTATCGAGTCTTGCATTATTTTTATTAGAGTCGGAGTCTACGCTCGTTGCTTTGATGATTAGTGGTACATAGGAGCTTAAGTGTTGATTCGACGTCCACCGCATTCATGCCATCCATACTCGCTGAGATCGCCCGGGAGTTAGTTTGCAGCTTACTCGAGGACGAGCAAGGTTTAAGTGTGTGGGTATGATGAGCGATGTCTAGTACGGCGTCATAAGTGGTCGTTATCATCGTTTATGGACGAATTGGCCATGATTTGGAGCATATTACCATAGTTCGTACCGCGCAGAGCAAAGTGGTTAAATGCAAGGATGACGAGCATTCAGAAGAAGCCGAAGAGAAGTTAGCCAAAGGACGAAGTAAAGTCACGCACACAACGGACGCAGCTGCGCTGAAGCACATGGGCCAGGCGCAACCGTGCCCTGGGTGACGTGACCGCGCCAAGGCGACGGAACAGTGGCTCGACCGCTCCCACATCGACGCGACTACGCCAAGTCTAAAGGAGGTGGGATGCGACCGCGCCGAGCATATAAGGACCGTAGGGTTTATGCCGCGTAATGCTTTTCTTCTACGGGCTTTCATTGGGCCTTTTACCTACAATCTGATGTAGCTTCGAGCTTGGGCCTTTTTAGGTTATTTCTAGGGTTTCCTTCTTCTACAAATAAGTGCCTGAGTTTTGCCTCCTTCTCATGCTTAGTTCTAGTTAATTTAGAGAGTTTGTAGAGAGAGTTCTCATTGTTCTCCAGGTTGAAGCCTACGGACGGTTGGTTTGTAGACTTTCTCCCTGGTTCTAATAAAGATATATTGTTTGAATTGTTTTATCCTCGTGCTCGTATTATTTATTGATTGTGATTTGTTTATCTAGCTTGATCACCTAGTCTTATAGATCTATTTCATATAGTTAGGGCCTGGTTTATCCTAGTTGGAGAACCTTGCCTACTTAGTGGCACAAATCGATACTTGGACTAGTTGGACTTTTAGAGATCTGGAGGTTAATGAGGTGTAGGCGCCAAGGAAAATACGCTTCCCTATCTATTCTTGTACTTAATGATGCCCAAGAGGCAGTCTTGATAGTTTCAGGGCTAGATTAGTAGGTGATGCGCTATTAAGGCTAGTTGACTTAATTATCAATTCTAGAACACGGATTAGGACAATCATAATATATGAATTGATAGGATGAACCCGATTATAGATTAGGAAGTCTATGATCAACCAACCATTCCATTGTGTGGATACCCACTAAATAAGGTATTTTCTCTATTGCTTTTCTAGATTAAGTTATTAACTTTGCATCAATCCACTTTCCCCCCCCCCCCCTTTTATCATTATAAAGTTGATCTTATTAAATACACAAGAATCAAATACCTGATTCCATGTGGGATCGATCTTACTTACTACTCTACTTGTAGAGAATCTAGTGATGTTTATAAATATTATTTTGACAGGCATAACAACCATTTTGACCTTGTCAACAACACATATTCATTGATCTCTTTTGTCTTGATCTCTTTTGTCTTTGTTCATCAATTTCACATACAAACTATGCCATAAATCTTAATTCTATTGCGAATTAAAAGACACAATTACACATAAAATAGTGTAAATTGATTCGAGTGATCGGACATGAAGATTGAAGCATATGTTGAAGGTTCCTAGTGATATTTTTTAACTTTTTAGTACAAAAACAAACACATACCTCTTATGTTACTACAGATAGGTAGGCTTGGACAAACGAGAATATGGTCCGAATGTGGGATATGATTACACATATTATTATATCCTTTATATGTATGTAGGTTGAACTTAAAACACAATTTCAGGCTTGATTACTGATGGACGATATCTTGCATAGCACATCTAATGGTTATTAGCATCATTTATATGTGATTTGGCAATGTTATGGAGCATATTACTGCAATCCGGACTTTGTAGAGCAAATGCGATATTCATGAGGATTACAAACATTAGAGAGAAGACGAATAGAAGATTGCCAAAGGGACGAAGGCGTTGCCGCGCAAACGATGACGCAACCGCGTAGGGATACAAAGCCTAGGGCACGACCACACCATTGTCTTCGCACGAGTATGCCCACATTCGCCTAGGCGCGGACCACACCTCTGTTGGGCCAAGAGCGTCGTGAGCCCTTTTATATGAGATTCACTTCAGGCCTTGGATTGCTTTCTGATGGAGCTTCGCGCTGGACTTTTTAGCATTAGTTTATTTATGTTTTTTAGGTTTTCATAAATAGGGTTAGGAGCATTGCCTCCAATCAATCCTACATTCCATCTTAAATTAATTTATGTTATTTAGAGAATTAATGTCAAAGTAGTCTCTTTTTCTTTTTTTTCAATAAGTTGAAACCTTCAAATGATTGGTTTTTAAGACTTCTACTTTGATTCTTATTCATATTTGGTCTGTTTCATCTCTCTTGCCCTTAACTATTCATTGAATTTGATTTATCTTTCTAACTTAGCTACCTAGGTTGATTAGATCTATTCATATTACTAGGGTTTGACTGGTTCGAGTTAGAGAGTCATATCTTTATGTAGCGAATAGATTGCATGACCTATTTGGGATTGTGATTGTGGAGAGAGTTGATTGTGTGTTAAATATCAACTTAAGTCGATGGTACTGCATGCACCTATCTATTCCTGAGTTCATTGCTGCTTGATTATTAAATCTTGATAGTTTTAGGGTTGTAGTTGAGTAAGGGTTATTGGGACTAGTTGGACTATTAACTATACAAGAACATGGATTAGTACAACCACACAATACGAATTATAAGATGAACCCGACAATCATTAAAAGTCAACGATTAACCCATCTATTTGTTGTGCGAAAGCTTGTTGAATAAAGTGTTTTCTCCTTATACTTTACAATCTTAGTTAGTTAAGTTACACTCCAATCCCCCATTGGTTACTTTGAAGTTGGTCATATTAAGAACACAAGATATGATAAACTGACTCCCAGTTGGATTCAACCCTTTCTTGCCACTTTACTAGGTAGAGTTTCTAGTTAGAAAATATTATTTTGATAGGGAAAACAACGACCATTTTGGTCCTGTCAAATTTGGCATCGTTTTCGGGGAGTCAAAGATTCTTTCTTTATATTTTTGGTGTGATTGACTTTGATGTTGACTAGTTGATGGTCAACACTCATGCTACTGATCATTTTCTTCTCGAGCTCAATCCAGAGATCGAGTGGACCATAAGTAGGAGTAATAGAGAGAAGAGAATCGAGACTGATACAATGGATGAGGATCAACCTAGAGAGTAGACTTCTGAGAAGATAGTTATTGCGGATGACCAATTGCAAATATCTCAACTAAGACAACTTATAGAATCACAACAAGAGACATTTGTGCAAGGGAATAATGGTTGTATCCAGACATTGAGGGTTGAGGGTACATACTACTCCTAATCTGAAACAATAGAATTAAGTAGTAATTCTACCACCCCTTGCTCGTGGGGTGAAATTCGAGTTGAAGTCTGGGTGATAAATTTTCTTCCCACATTCCATGGTTTGCCCGAGGAGGACCCAATAATGCATCTCAACCAATTCCATGATATCTACATGACTACTAAGCCAACCAATGTTCTGAAGAGCATATCAAAGATGAGAGCATTTGGATTTACGCTGAAGGATACGGCTAGGTCCTGGTACTACCATCTGCCTACTGGGTCTGTTGATAACTAGGAGAATTGCATAAGGAGTTCTTGAATAGGTACTTCCTGGTTAAGAAAGAAAATGCGTTGAAGAAGGAGATTGCCCAGGTAGAGCGGCAAGATGAGGAGTCTCTATATGATTACTTGGAGTGTTTCAATCGGTTGTGTGCAAGCTGCCCCTTCCATGGATATGAGCAGGATGATCTAGTACTTTTCATAACTCAAGGGTTGCTGAATTCGGAAAGGAGAATGATTGATGATGCCTACGGTGGAAGCATTCTAAATATGATCCCTGAGGATGGAGGAGAAACTTCAAGATATGGCAGAGAGTACTAGGAGCTTTGGGAGGACCTATACCAAGGAATGACAAAAATTCAGGGGTTCCAAGCCTTGCGAAAGAGATAGCTGAGATGAAGAAGATGCTTTCTAGTCTAATACCAAAGAGTGGGAAACAATCAAAACGAGTTTGTGGAGTATGCTCGAGTCCTTCTCACCACTCTGACTAGTGTCCCGAGCTACAAGAAGATACAATTGATGAAGTTAATGCTGCAGGTGGATATGGACCTCCACGCCCTTGGAATGATCAATAACAAAATAACTATAATCCGAGGTATAGAGATCAACCTAAGCAGCAACAGAGATGGAGCCTCGTGATCCTTAACCTGGTTTGGGAAAATCTACTACAAAAGCTTGAGAATCATATTCAAACTACCACAGCATGTATAAATAACTTGGAAACGCATGTAGGACAATTAGCACAGGCGATATCCACTCTAGTAAAGAATCAACCAAATTCGTTATCGACTCAAACCGTGGTGAACCTGAATGTTAGGAATGTCAGCGTTATGATACTAAGGAGGGATCGGAACCCGGGAAAATACACTAGATGAAGAAGAGTTTGTAGTTGAAGGAATCACAGATGCGCGCCCGCGTCTTGTGCAAAGGACTCCGTAGAGTCGCGCTATTGCGCGCCCTAGGAGCGCGACCATGCAATGGATTTTGGCAATGGGTGTGACCGCGACCCATCCCGGCGCGACCGCGCCATGGACAAGCACAATCGCTCCCCAACCCTACGCAACCGTGCGTTTACGGACAAACTTCCGGAAAACCTAGCGCGATCGTACCTAGAATTGCGAAGCTGCTTCTATCGACCCGTGCGACCGCGACTGCGCCCTGCTCCCACGCGGTCGCGCCTCTGCTCCTGCTGAAAATGACCTTCTTCCAATGTTGAACTCCGAGGAATGTGACCCGGTTCCACCAGTCGATGTTGAGGACGAGATAGATGATCCTCGTGGTGATTTCAAGCTTAGGCAAGACAACTATGTGTGACCAAACACTTGTTTCAATGAAACCCCTGACTCCTATTCCCAAATTACTGAGAGATACTAGGTCACCGGAGAATGACAAGGAGCTGTTCGAGACTTTTAGCAAGTGCGAGGTAAATATCCCTTTACTCAAGATAATCAAGAGTATTCCCCGTGCGAAATTTTTGAAGGAATTATGCACGGTCAAGAGGAAATCAAAGTTGAAGGGAAATCACAAGGTCATGGTAAGTGAAAGAGTCTCGTCCATTTTACAAAAGCGTATGCCTATGTAGTACAACGATCCAAGTATGGTGAATATTCCTTGTCGTATCGGTGATACTATTTTTTTTAAAGCTATGCTTGATTTGAGTGCTGCTATTAATATGATTCATGCGATACTCCAGCTTTTTATAATTAAGTTATTTGACATTGTTAATCTATTATATATATGTTTTAATTTATCTTACAAGTAAATACATAATTATAATTATATTTTATTATTTCTCCTTATTTCATTATTTACTGTTACAGTATTTTATCATTACCTGTAATTTTGTCTTTTGGATTGGATTAATTATTGAGCCTATTTTTTTAATTACTCTATGTAGCCCAAAATCTAACCTAAACCTAATTAATGTATATATAAACTCCTATTTTTTCTATCCATAATGGTGATTACAACATTTTGTATTTCAATCATTTCAATCCATGACACATTAATACTGTTGTTTCAACTTTTGGTATTACAATTGTTTCAATCCAAAGTTCATATATTGAATAAATCATTCCAATTCCCTCTCGCACTCTATTTCAAATCTCTCTCGCTCTCTAGGCATGTTGCTTCCTCTCTCATGGTCGATTAGCTACTTGATCTAACATTGGGTATTGCTCCAAAAAGTTGTTGATCGTACTTATTGATTATTCGCGGGTTGTATCATTTCAAGTTTCATGAATCTCAGGCAAGTTTCTTTGACTTCCTCGGTTTCTAGATTGTCTTTATACCTTTCTAAGTATATCTCATGTTTGTTGATAAAATTTATTCTATGATCTAATTCTTTAGTATAATATATAATGTTTATAAGTTAACTTTTTGGAAACAAGGGTCTCGGAATGTATTTTCTCGGGTATGTTAAAGGGTCTTGGAATGGATTTTTTGGGGTACGTTAAAGGTTCTTGGAATGGATTTTCCGGGATGCGTTAAAGGGTCTCAGAATGGATTTTCTCGGGTACGTTAAAGTCTATGGGAATGGATTTTACTGGGTATGTTAAAGGGTCTCGGAAGGACGCTTCCGAGGTATGTTGGAACATTCCGGGTATTGTGCATGGAGCATCTTACCCCCTTTCTTGTTGCGATTGGAAGGGTATAGAAGCAGGATTTGAATAAAAGTAGGATTGGTATAGAAGCATGATTCACTAGAGTCTAAAGATATTGTATGATTTTGATATTGTGATTTATAATGACTTGTGATTGACTTGGGTGATGAAATTGCATGATGGTATGTTTTACGTGCTTACATGTGAAATGCTTAGTTAGTATTTTCTTGATCTAGTGTAATGACCCGTTGTGGCTGGCTCTGTCTTGGACATCTAGGTACTAAATCTGCACAAGCACAAGCACAAGCACAAGCACAAGCAGAAGCACAACATGAAGAGATTGGTGATGCATGAGGTTGATTATATAGTTCTTTGGGTTTTGGTTATTTCCTTTTGTCCTTAGACCTCATGAACCTTTCTAGCACAACTTTGTTATTTCACTTGTGATCCATTTGTTACCTATATCTTTTAGTTAAAGCCTTTGTTTTTATTTTATTCTTATGAATTCCGGGTGGAATTCACGGTGACATGAGACCTTGATTTAGGGGTGTTACGATTCCATACTCTCTATGCAAGCATCTAGGATTAGGACCTTTGCATGAAACTGATATAATAATTCAACTTGATGATGGGTCCACTGTTTATCCTAGGGGAGTGGTTGAGAGTGTGATAGTTATGGTTGATAGGTTAGTCTTTCCCACATATTTCTATGTGCTAGATATGGAGCATGAAAGACAAGTTGCGCCTATACTCTTAGGTAGACCTTTTATGAGAACTGGGGGCACAAAAGTTGATTTTAGCTTGTGGGTCTTTATCTTTAGAGTTTGATGGGGATGTTGTGAAGTTTGATGTCCTTAATTCCATGAAACACCCCATAGAGGATGTTGCTCTTATATGTTCTATTGGTGTGATTGATCCCATTGGGAATATAGATGATATTGGGTGTGTTTGTCCGATGGGCCCCTGTTACTGACTTTAGAGGGAGACAAGATTCCCCCTCCTTTTTCTATTATGCAGGTACCGGAAGTTAATACTACGTTACCTCCAGGACATTATGTGAAAAAGAAGAAGTCGTGGTACGATAAGGGAATAAGGAAGAGAAAAGGAATCATGTTGTACTATGTGAAGAAGGATGAGTTGGCCCTTGACGGGTCGAGTGTTGGATAATTGAGAGCTAGAAGTCGAGCCTACGACTTTAACCATGGCGCTTCTCGGGAGGCAACCCGAGAAATGATGTATTTTTCCACTTTCACCCATCTTTTATTTTTGATCTATATTTCACAATAGGGACATTGTGTACTTAAAGTGTAGGGGAGGGAATTATCTTACTATGTTTACTACTTTCGTTGTTTTTGAATTTTTTGAGTTTGTTTTGAATTTTGTGAGTCGGTTAACATATCCCCCCCCCCCCCCCCCCCCTATTTGATGCTTTCTGGACTCTTATAATGGTGCATTGATTTTGAATCTTTGTAATATGTTTTAGATGTTGATATTACAATTGTGTTATGGTGATAATATGATTGATCAAATTGAGGACTTTGTCTTGAGCATGTGGATTATAATTAGGATGTATTAGGACCAATACTAAAATTGCACTTTTACCATCTCATCTCTAGTTCTATCATGTTGTTCATATTATTTTGCTTCCATCTTTTTCATTAAAAAATGCATAAAAGGGAATAAAAGGTAGGTGAACTCCTAGTGAAATAAGTCAAAAAAGCACGCAATCTTCTTGGTGTGAAAGAGTTTCATTAGTTGGCCCGGACCGTAAAATGTACGGGCCTGATGCCTAAATAAGTGGTTTTAAAGAGAAAATACATGAATAAGTGAATAGGATGAAAAGAAGCAATAAAAAAAGTATATGTCATATTGATTGAGTTGAGTTGTGATTTTTTGTGTGCTTTTGATGGTTTTGGAGCTCGTGATACCTTATCATAAATTATGAAGCATGTTAGGAAGAAAAATTATCTTTTGTTTGATTTTGTGTTATCATCCTTCATATATCACTTGGATAGAGAAAATTTGTATAAATTCATTGTCGTATTCCTGCGTAGGACAAACATAGTTCAAGTTTGGGGAATTGTTAATGCCATCCATGTTGGGTTAGTTTTAGAGTCGTTTTGAGTCTTGCATTGTTTTTCTTTTGTGGATTTTTGGTAGAGTCGGAGCCTACGCCCATGCTTTGATGATTGCATGTACTTTGGAGCTAAAGTGTTGATTGATGTCCACTACTGTCAAGTTTTTCCATACTCGTTGAGGCCGACGTGCAAAATGGAGGAGTGAGTTCATCTCATCTTACTCAAGGACAAACAAGGTCTAAGCGTGAGGGTATTTGATAGGCGATATCTTACATAGCGCATCCAGTGGTTGTTAGCGTCATTTATAGGTGATTGAGCAATGTTATGAAGCATATTACCGTAATCTGGACCTCACAGAGCAAAAGCGTTATTCATGAAGATTATAGACATTAGAGAGAAGATGAAGAGAAGACTATCAAAGGGACAAAGGCGCAAACGCGCACATGATGACGCAACCGCGGAGGGCTACAAATCCTAGCGCGCGACAACGAAACTGTCTTCGCACGAGTATGCCCGCAGTTGCCTAGGCGCGACCGCACCAACATGGGCGCGACCGTGCCTCTATTGGGCCAGGAGCGTCGCGATCCCTTTTCTACAAGACTCACTTTGGGCTTTGTTTTGCTTTCTGATGGAGTTTCGAGCTGGAATTTTTAGCATTAGTTTATTTATGTTTTTAGGTTTTATAAATAGGGTTAGGAGCGTTGCCTCCAATCTATCCTACATTCCATCTTAGATTAATTTATGATGTTTAGAGAACTATTACAGAGTAGTCTCTTTTGCTTTGTTCAACAAGTAGAAGCCTTCTTATGATTAAGGTTTCTACTTTGGTCCTTATTCATATTTGATTTGTTTCATCTCTCTTGCACTTAACTATTCATTGAATCTGATTTATCTTTCTAGCTCAGCTACATAGGTTGATTAGATCTATTCAAATTTCTAGGATTTGACTTGTCCGAGTTGGAGAGTCCTTTCTTTATGTAGCGGATCGATTGAATGACCTTGTTGGAACTCTAATTGTGGAGAGAGTTGATTGTGTGTTAAATATCGACTTAAGTCAATGGTACTGCATGCACCTATCTATTCAGTTCATTTCTACTTGATTATTAAATCTTGATAGTTTCAGGGTTGTAGTTGAGTAAGGGTTATTAGAACTAGTTGGACTATTAACTATACAAGAACATGGATTAGGACAATCACAAAATATGAATTGTAAGATGAACCCGACAATCATTAGGAGTCAATGATCAACCAATCTATCCGCTGTTTGAATACTTGTTGAATGAAGTGTTTTCTCGTTATTACTTTACAATCTTAGTTTACTTACATTTCATTCCCCCCTTGGTTACTTTGAAGTTAATCATATTAAGAGCACAAAAACTGATAAACTAACTCCCTGTAAGATTCCATCCTTTCTTGTCACTTTACTAGATAAAGTGGCTAGTTAAAAAATATTATTTTAATAGAATAAACAACGCCCATTTTAACCCGTCAATTACATTTCCATTCTCAAATGTATTCATAGACTTAGACTGTTCGATTTCTGGCAAGACATGGGAAAGTCATAATTGAATAAAATAAAGAAATTCTGTAATAATCAATACTACTAATCTTGTTCAAAACTGATAACATCCAGATTAATAAATAGTACATGAAATCCCTTAACACAATAGAGTAAAGACATATTCAAACAATTCAGTGAAACCGGAAAAGAAAGATAAATGGTCCTTTCGATAAAGATACATTAATTTAATTTTTTATCTAGTTAAAATACGTCAGTTAATTAATTTGGAAAAAAAGCTAGCTAAACTTCAATCTTCTAATTATTATTTTTTATTTTATGATAGGTTTATTATTTGTGTCTAGATATATATTTATAAATTCTTTTTTAACCAACTCTAAAACAAGACCGCTTTATTTTACCGGTGAATTAAATTGTGGTTCTGTTTATATATATATTCCTTTTTAATGCTTTTAATGTTTAAGAAGTCATAAAATGAAAAGGAGCAAGCAAACATGCAAAGAGAGCCGACAACTCTTATAATTTTCTAATTTATATAGTAGTTTAAGTTTCTTTTGTACCCAAAAGAACCACATGTTGTCTAGTTCATAACGCATGCCTTCGTTTTTTTAATTGCAAGTAAAAGTGTTTTTAGTTATGTGTAAATTAAGAAAAATATTGTCCGCCCACCGCAGCATGTTTTCCAACATCTACTTTCTTTTTTCTAAAGCAGGCATCAATAAAATAAGTATAGAGCTTGTCGATCATAGGAATTAGCTTACGTCAGATATCGACTAACTTAGATTATGTGTTTATGTGCTTTATTCAATATTATTCAAATATAAAACAATTTATATATATGTGAATATATCAATAAAATACTAATATATTAATATTCAATAATAAGAGCGTAATACGTGAGGACTACATAATCAGTTCGGACTGTGCGGACTAAAGTAACGCACAAGTATAGTACTAAGGAGTACACCAATGCATTATTTGGAAGTGCAGCGATGCAGTATTGTAGAGATCACTTGATGATGCACTCACAATTAAGGATTGCACCAATGTACTGTTAAAGAGTGCACCAACGCACTTCTAAGGAGTGCACCAGGAATCCATAAAGAAGTGCACTTGTGCACTATTAGGGAATGAGTGCACTCGCAAGTGCTATGCACCGAGTAGAGCACTTGCTAGTGTGCTGGAGAGTGCACCAATAATATATCAAAAAGTGCACAAGTAGCGATGAGTCCCCACAGTCCCCACAAGAATATAGTCCGCACCAGAACATTCTCTTCGATGACAATATAAGTAAATATCTTTCTCATATATGTATATAGATAGTAATTATGTTTATATAATACTTTCCTTGTAATTGTGATTCTGTATATTCTTTATTTTAGTCATTTTCTATTATTCTTTATAAGGTATATTTATAACCAAATACAAAAGATATTGTAGAATTTTTAATTATGCTAAAAAATTTCATTGTGTAGAATAGAAGTTTTGTTTGCAATTTAGAATCATTTATGCTACATCTCTGTCAAATTGGATGTCAAGTGACTATAGTTCAAAAATAAAAATACTCTTAAGTTTTGACACGTATAAAAACTGTTTATAATTAATGAGAAGACGATATATGTCCAATACAATGAGAGACTGATATATAAATTGTTTTTCATATTACTTTGCTATTATACAAACAGATTTTAATAATTTAAATAGGATGATATTTGATATATTGAGTTAAAATGTAAATGGAAGTTGAATTAGTACTCAAAGTTAAAGACGAAATTGAATAAGTAATCAGAGTTGCAAATGAAAGTATTAACTTATTTTCAATAATTTCTATAACTAATATTAATCAAGAAATAAGAATATTTTTTTATTATACTACCTTAAACTTTCTTAATATTAAGCTTTTTAATGTTAAGATAATATATTAACGAACTAAGTTCTTGTTATGTTATATTTAACCTTATTATATCAAATAAAAAATATGCGGCTTAGGAAAAGCTTAAATTATTTTAAACTCCAAAATATTTTTATTGAACGGAGCTTTGATGTTATGTTTTTTCCATGCAATTATGAAATTATTATAAAAGATTGATTTTTCTAATTATTTTTTTTAAAAAATAATACTCTTTTTTATTTATTTATAATTATCTATTAAGCTTATTGTTCTTCTTGATGTCAAACTGTTTAAATATATTTTTTCGTTAAAATTTTAATTATTTATCCTTATTTTATTATTTTTTATCTTCTTCATTCATACAATTTTATAAAAAATAATCTAGTACTAAATATTCTTATTAATATATGCAATGTTTTAAATAAATAATTATAAACTAGCATATTGTCCCGTGCCATGCACGGAAATATTTTAATAGTATGTATATAAATAGGGTGTTGCTAAATGACACAGTTGATTTTTGCTTTTTAACGAGAGTCGGAACCGCCGGTTTGTACACGTCAGTAACCGCCGGTTTGTACACATCAGTAACCGCCGGTTTGTACACGTCAGTAACCATCGGTTTGTACACATCAGTAACCGCCGGTTTGTACACGTCAATAACCGCCAGTTTGTACACGTCAGTAACCGCCGGTTTGTACACGTCAGTAACCGCGAGTTTTCGTTATATTCCAATTGGCTTAAATTAATCAATTTTCAATAAGTTTATTACAATATATAACACATATATAGTCTTTTGTACTATATTATAACAAAAAATGAGATGTTTTACTTGCCTATAGCATTATTGAGATGATATCGATGTGGTTTCATCTTTCCTTAACCATTATATAGAGAGCAATGTGATTTACTAGGCTATAACCGTGTTTCGGTATATTTTGATTTTATATAACATTTTTTTGGCAACAAAGTAATTGGTTGTGGGGGTGGAATCCCTGCGCTCTCATTAGTCGGTATGGGATCACCTACTTACGAGAAGGAACCAAAAGTTAATTACGCACACAAACCGGGAGTTCCTCGCGCCTAGTAACCCGCGGTTATTACCCCTCACTAACCGGCGGTTATTACTCCCCACAAACCGGCGGTTCCATCCAAATAATTTTCTGGGCTAAAAGCAAGACCTCTTTCTCTTCCTCATCAACCCTAGCCACATTTCACTTTCCATCCTCTCTCATACCGGCAGTTTCCTTACCAAGAGAAGCATCCTCCTCCCATTTTTCTCAATCCTCGACAGGATGACCGCTCGTGATGTAAGTACATTCTTATCCTACAATTATTACCTAATTAATCACACTTAATGTTAAATTAATTCAATTTGTATGTTATGTGTAGGTTGATTGGATACCATACGGTCATCTTGACTTCAATAACACGGCATTACGTCCCTCCCTATTCTATGAGGTCCTGACATTGCTACACCACACAGAGCCGTACATGCTAGACCGGGTGGCACATCAATTTGGGCGTACACAGCGGATCCCAAAGCCGATGATTGATCTCATTAGAGCTCATAGACTACCCAAGACATTGGCATACAAGGTGGACTATGACCAAGGGTATTGGATTTGGAGTTCTCAAGGATGGCATACCTTATCCATCGAGGAATTAGGTGATGCCGTTAATGTGCCATCGCAGTCTGAGGAGCATTACATGTCATGGTTCTTAGAAAGGACGCACCCTTACATTATTTCTCCCCATGTGAGATCATACCAAGTAATAATACGAATTTTCATTCTTAAATTGCGATTTCTAATATTTATTTTTTCTACTACATCTTATATTTTATACTTGACAAGCAGAGTGCCAGCCGAGTACACGAGTACCTTCTACCATTTTACGATGGTCAACCACCGTATGAAACATTATTTCTCCCCATGTGAGATCATACCAGGTAATAATACGAATTTTCATTCTTAAATTGCGATTTCTAATATTTATTTTTTCTACTACATCTTATATTTTATACTTGACAAGCAGAGTGCCAGCCGAGTACACGAGTACCTTCTACCATTTTACGATGGTCAACCACCGTATGAGCGGGTAGATGAGGTATATGAGGCAGTAAGAAAGTCGGTTGATGAGTTTCGCCCTTTCTACAACCGACCAAACCATTGATGAGCATGAAGTTGTTTAAAATTGTATTTGTATATGTTTATGTTTATGTTTTGGATTTGGTGTATGTTTTGGATTTGGTTTATATTTTGGCCGTTGTCACATTTAGTGTGAAGAACTTTGTTGATTTCAACTATGATCTTCATTTCACAAACCTCATATAACAACATCCACCTTAATAAATTGAAAAATGGTTATAGGCCACAATAAACAAAATCAAATAGTTACGTATCTTAATAATGATATAGGCTAGTAAAAAATATTATTTTTTGTCAAAATATAATTAAAAAGACTACATATGTGTTATATTTTGTAAAAAACTAATCAAAAGTGATTTATCGTATGTCAATTGGCATTTACACAGAACCGAGGGTTAATAGGTGACAGAAACCGGCGGTTTGTTCCACGTAGGAACCGGCGGTTTGTGCCACGTAGGAACCGGCGGTTTGTGCCTCGTAGTAACCGGCGGTTTGTGCCACGTAGGAACCCGCGGTTTGTGCCACGTAGGAACCGACGGTTTGTGCCACGTATAAACCGCCGGTTACTACGCTGCGTTAGAAAGTAAAAAAAATGCGTCCAAAAGAATTGCCGTAAATAAAATAAGTAGCTTATTAATTTAATAAAGATTTAACTTATCAAGATAATTTATTAGATAAAAAAATTATTGACGTGGACCAATAGACGGTTGACACATGATGGAATAAACCTCTGCTTTAGTAATTAAATATTAGAATCTTTATTGTTTAGATTTGTTTTGTTAAAACAAATAATAAATTAATTTTATATCTAAGTAGCTTATTAATCACTTAATTATTAGATAGAAAATAAATTAGGAGAATATTTATCATCGTAAAATAGTAATAACAAATTGTTTTTAATCACTTAATTAATATGCTTTACTAACAAAAAATTTTAAGATTTTTTATCAGATTGTAATGTGGGTCCGATAACAGGTTCCTAATTGTGGTTTCATCATCGGCTTTAGAAATTTTCAGATATTGATATTGATATAGATATTGCCATTAGATTTATTAACACATTAGTATGGGGTCATGTTAATTAATTATGAAAAATAAATAAAATAGGTAGCTTATTAATTTAAGAAAGATTTAACTTATCAAGATAATTTATTAGATATTAAATTAATTTATTATTTGTTTAAAAATACAAATCTAAACAATAAAGATTCTATTGTCCTACATTTATGGTGAAAATTACTTATTTAAAGTGAGTTGTGTTTTAAATATATTATTAATGTGACAAAAACATTATTGACGTAGTTCAATAGATGGTTGACATGTGATGAATAAGAATTAAACTTATTGTATTGACTGCACGTTAGTAAATGTTCTGCATAAAAAATAGCAACAATAAGTGATTTAGTTCACTTATTGCTGTTAAATCTTATACAATTAGCAATAGTAACTAACGTGCAATAAGTTTAAAATTGCAATTTTAGTAATTGTACTGATTGCACGTTAGTAAATGTTCTGCATACAATTACTAAATCATCGTAGTTTAATTCTTTTTAAGAATAGAAAATCAAAGTTAAATGTGTATAATAAAGAATTTCATATTCAGTTTATAAAAATATATTCTATATTAAATTAAAATTATAACAAAATTAAGATAAAAGAACATAGAACAAATCAAACGTAAAATCATTCTTACCTTAAGTTCCTGAGGTCAATGTCTATCATTCGATGAAATTTGTTGATTTTACTTCTAACTTTGGTTTCCACAATTTCTCCAATGGCACTCATATGTCCTATGACATCTACACATAAAATAGAAAAAGAGTGTTATTGATAGTAATTCGATCAAATAATTGTTAGAAAACAAAAGTTAAAAATGTATAATCAATAAATACTTACCAATCAAATAGTTGAAATCAATAAAATCAAAAGAATTGTGTGGAATCGGTGTTCCATCAAACTCGTCAACCTTTGTATTCTTGAAGAACAAAAGTTTATGACCTAGTTTCGAGTAGGTATACGGGGTAACCTGAAATCCCGTATGGTGTATATTTTATCTTCCACCATACTCTCAAACTTATTCATCCACGGCTTGTTTATCCAAGCTTGAATTTTCTTTCCCTACATTATGAAAATATTATGTAAAATTATACATCATTTATGATTAAATTTTTTTATTAATAAAAAAGTATACTTTACCTCTTCATCAATGAAAATCAATTCCTTGGACTTAACCTCATCTTTATAGATAACAGACCATTGACGGTAGAAGTCTAGCGTAAATTGTCATCTTTACATTTCTTCGTGATGTAAGGTCTGTGAAAGCATATATATTTGTCATAGCCTACAGTTTAAATAACAGATATTAGAAATTGTAGAGAAAATATATTGAATTGAATGCATATAATTTATGTAAACCAATAAATGTATAAGTGTTAACCTCACCTTTAATATGGGGTCATGTTAATTAATTCTAACAAATAAATAAAATAAGTAGCTTATTAATTTAAGAAAGATTTAACTTATCAAGATAATTTATTATATATAAAATTAACTTATAATTTGTTTTAACAAAACAAATCTAAACAATAAAGATTTTATGGTCCTACATTTATGGTGAAAATTACTTATTTTAAGTGAGTTGTGTTTTAAGTATATTATTGAAGTGGCACCAAATAATAGGTGTAAATAATGTTTAAAAAAAATTATTGACGTGGTTCAATAGATGGTTGAAAAATGATGGAGTAAACCTCAGCTTTAGTAATTAAGTATTGATTAGGAGGAGTTCTAAGGAAGAATCAAAGCAGAAATAAAATTATTAAAAAAATAGAAAATAAACTAGGAGAATAGTTATCACCGAAAAATAGTAATAACAAATTGTTTAATAATAAATTGTTTTTAATCACTTAATTAATATGCTTTACTAAAATATGTTATTAATATTTTTTATTATATTGTAATGTGGGTCCGGTAACATGTTCCTAATTGTGGTGTCATCATAAGCTTTAGAAATTTTCAGATATTGATATTGATATATATTGGCATTAGATTTATTAACACTTTAATATGAGGTCATGTTAATTAATTCTGACAAATAAATAAAATAAGTAGCTTATCAATTTAAGAAAGATTTAACTTATCAAGATAATTTATTAGATATAAAATTAATTTATTATTTGTTTTAACAAAACAAATCTGAACAATAAAGATTCTATGGTCCTACATTTAATCTGTAATAAGTATCCCTTGATAAAAAAAAGTTCATGATTAATAAGTAGCTTATTAATCACTTAATTATTATGTAGAAAATAAATTTGGATAATATTTCTCACCGTAAAATAGTAATAACAAAAAATTTAATAACAAATTGTTTTTAATCACTTAAGTAATATGCTTTACTAACAAATTTTCTTAACATTTTTTTCATATTGTAATGTGGGTCCGATAACAGGTTCCTAATTTCGGTTTCATCATAAGCTTTAGAAATTTTCAGATTTTGATATTGATATAGATATTGTCAATAGATTTATTAACACTTTAATATGGGGTCATGTTATTTAATTCTGACAAATAAATAAAGGGTGTTGCTAAATGACGCAGTTGATTTTTGCTTTTTAACGCAACGTCGGAACCGCCGGTTTGTACACGTCAGTAACCGCCGGTTTGTACACGTCAGTAACAGCCGGTTTGTACACGTCAGTAACCGTCGGTTTGTACACGTCAGTAACCTCCGGTTTGTACACGTCAGTCAGTAACCGCCGGTTTGTACACGTCAGTAACCGCGAGTTTTCGTTATATTCCAATTGGCTTAAATTAATCAATTTTCAATAAGTTTGTTACAATATATAACACATATATAGTCTTTTGTACTATATTATAACAAAAAATGAGATGTTTTACTTGCCTATAGCATTATCGAGATGATATCGATGTGGTTTCATCTTTCCTTAACCATTATATAGAGAGCAATGTGATTTACTAGGCTATAACCGTGTTTCATTATATTTTAATTTTATATAACATTTTTTTGGCAACAAAGTAATTGATTGTGCGGGTGGAATCCTTGCGCTCTCATTAGTTGGTATGGGATCACCTACTTACGAGAAGGAACCAAAAGTTAATTACGCACACAAACCGGGAGTTCCTCGTGCCTAGTAACCCGCGGTTATTACCCCTCACTAACCGGCGGTTATTACAACCCACAAACCGGCGGTTCCATCCAAATAATTTTCTGGGCTAAAAGCAAGACCTCTTTCTCTTCCTCTTCAACCCTTGCCACATTTCACTTTCCATCCTCTCTCATACCGGCAGTTTCCTTACCAAGAGAAGCATCCTCCTCCCATTTTTCTCAATCCTCGACAGGATGACCGCTCGTGATGTAAGTACATTCTTATCCTACAATTATTACCTAATTAATCACACTTAATGTTAAATTAATTCAATTTGTATGTTATGCGTAGGTTGATTGGATACCAGACGGTCATCTTGACTTCAATAACACGGCATTACGTCCCTCCCTATTCTATGAGGTCCTGACATTGCTGCACCACACAGAGACGTACATGCTAGACCGGGTGGCACGTCAATTTGGGCGTACGCAGCGGATCCCAAAGCCGATGATTGATCTCATTAGAGCTCATAGACTACCCAAGACATTGGCATACAAGGTGGACTATGACCAAGGGTATTGGATTTGGAGTTCTCAAGGATGGCATACCTTATCCATCGAGGAATTAGGTGATGCCGTTAATGTGCCATCGCAGTCTGAGGAGCATTACATGTCATGGTTCTTAGAAAGGACGCACCCTTACATTATTTCTCCCCATGTGAGATCATACCAGGTAATAATACGAATTTTCATTCTTAAATTGCGATTTCTAATATTTATTTTTTCTACTACATCTTATATTTTATACTTGACAAGCAGAGTGCCAGCCGAGTACACGAGTACCTTCTACCATTTTACGATGGTCAACCACCGTATGAGCGGGTAGATGAGGTATATGAGGCAGTAAGAAAGTCGGTTGATGAGTTTCGCCCTTTCTACAACCGACCAAACCATTGATGAGCATGAAGTTGTTTAAAATTGTATTGTATATGTTTATGTTTATGTTTTGGATTTGGTGTATGTTTTGGATTTGGTTTATATTTTGGCCGTTGTCACATTAAGTGTGAAGAACTTTGTTGATTTCAACTATGATTTTCATTTCATAAACCTCATATAACAACATCCACCTTAATAAATTGAAAAATGGTTATAGGCCACAATAAACAAAATCAAATAGTTACGTATCTTAATAATAATATAGGCTAGTAAAAAATATTATTTTTTGTCAAAATATAATTAAAAAGACTACATATGTGTTATATTTTGTAAAAAATTAATCAAAAGTGATTTATCGTATGTCAATTGACATTTACACAGAACCGAGGGTTAATAGGTGACAGAAACTGGCGGTTTGTGCCACGTATGAACCGGCGGTTTGTGCCACGTAGGAACCCGCGGTTTGTGCCACGTAGGAACCGGCGGTTTGTGCCTCGTAGTAACCGGCGGTTTGTGCCACGTAGGAACCCGCGGTTTGTGCCACGTAGGAACCGACGGTTTGTGCCACGTATAAACCGCCGGTTACTACGCTGCGTTAGAAGGTAAAAAAAATGCGTCCAAAAGAATTGCCGTATAAATAATATTTTCTATAAGAGAGTCTATTATAGATGAAAGATTTGATTAAGTTATGAGATTTGATGAGATGATGAATAGTTATTAGATAAAATAGTGATACGTGGTAAATATTATTGCTATAATCTAAATAATAGATACAAATAAACGACTCCAAATTTAACTTCTATGAAACAAAAATCTAACTTCTATATTGCTAAATCGAAATCACAAATCAAATTATTTTCTTTATATATCAAAATTTTGAAACTTTTTTGCAAAATTTATACGTAAATTTTATTTACGTACTTAATATTTTTTATTTTGACAATGTTTAATAAGAAAAGGTCATATTAATATAAAATATTTTATTTTGCTGAACTTTTTTTTTAAAAAAAATTCCACAAAATTGGACTCGTTTTTTAATAACATAAAATATAGTTAATATATTCATTATGTTAATATATAAGTCTTTGTCTGGTATAGTTATTAATTTCAAAATAATCTAAATTTATATAAGGATTTTTTTAACTTTTTGATTATTAAATTATTTATAAATTAAAAAATAAAAGAGAGAATAGTAAGACCAATAAGAGTAAGAGAGATAATAATAGATCCAATAAGAAGAATATACCTAATTAATAATTGGATGGGAAAAATTGATAAACTTTAATATATATGTTGTATTGGTTTTATTAGATTTTATTGATATCATAAATGAATACTTTTTTATTATTAAATTATTTATAAATTAAAAAATAAAAGAGAGAATAGTAAGACCAATAAGAGTAGGAGAGATAATAATAGATCCAATAAGAAAAATATACCTAATTAATAATTGGATGGTAAAAAGTGACAAACTTTAATATATAGGTTGTATTATTTTATTAGATTTTATTGATATCATAAATAAATATCACTATAATAAGAGATTCTGAGAATAATATATCTTCTTAAATATAAAATCGGTTAAGAATAAGATTTGATTAGTAAAAAAATATTATATTCAATTGTAGATTTAATATATATATATGTGATAGAAAAAGAAAAAATTAAAATATTTATAAAGAAGAGAGAGAATAGTGTGAAAATAAAAAATGGACACATAAATTATGATGAACCTAAACTCTTAAAAAAACTTGAAATATTTTAACTTTAATAGATATTAAGATAAGATTAAGAGAAAGCATTTTGGCGCATGAATATGAAGCAAAGCTTGACAAAACTGCAGTTGCACATATATAATTCGATCATTAATTTTCCAATGAATAATATTTTTTTTCTAACTGCACATTACCACATGAATAACATAGTCATAGTCATAGTTTATGTATATACGAATGGTTTATTCAAATCCTGATAATCATAATTAATGTTCTACGTACATAACTGAAGATTGACTAATAATAAGAACATGATTTTGTACGTGCAAAATATTGATTTCATGAGAAAAGTACGTCTTAGCAATAATACGTGCAAAAGATAAATTTACAGTTTTTTAAGAATATATTTTTGAAAGCTCAATTTGAGTACTCCAAGTTGCATAAAAAGACGTTGCATAAGTTGTCGGTTGACTTACGTGAGAAATTGTATTAATTAAATGTATATAGTCCATAATTTGAATGAGCGTCATTTGGTCTTTTTTTTTTTTTAAAAATAAACCGAAGGCTCCTACACATAGGAAAAACCTAAATCATCCTTAAAGATGATAGAAAAAAATTTCCTCAAATCCTGAGAGGAATTGATTAAGTGATGAAACTCCTGACGTTTCTCCATGATAGAGCTGAAGTCACCTCCCAATTTGAAGAGAGTCGCAGCCTTACAAGCCAGGTCGAGGTTGAAAGGATTCGAAGCAATCCAATCAGCAGCGCGATTAGCCTCCTTGAAACAGTGTCTAAAAATGCAGCAGTCAAAAGAAGAAGCACAAATCTTAATTTCCTGTAGAATCAAAGAAACCTCCCAAGGAACTTTCCAAGAATGGGAGAGAAGACAGTTAATAATAGCCAGATTATCCCCCTCAAGAACCACCTTCCGAAACCCTAAAGCAAGGGCAACCCTGATGCCCCAAAGGGCAGCCAGGGCTTCCGTCTGGAGGACTGAAGAATTAATCAGATTCTCTTTAATAAGGTGAAGGATACTACCTTCTTGATTCCGAATGATTGCTCCAATAGAAGCAGATCCATTGCTCTTTACAGAACCATCGAAATTAATTTTAACCATGTCGTGATTAGGTTTTTGCCATATGCAGTTTTTCCCTTTTCTTGTTTTTTTACTCTGATTCAAGGGAGGAGTTTTATGCGAGAGTTGCCAAGTGTTATATTGGTGCAAGGCTGAGTTACAAATATCATCCATGCATTTTTAGTGGTATTTGAGTCACTTCTGAAAATTTTATTATTACGAATCCTTCAGATGTTCCACCAGATGAAAAAGGCTAACTCCTTGTTAATATTATTGTTGAGAAAAAAGTCCAAAGAGCCGATAAAATCATTGTTTGTAACAAGATGAAAGGTATGATTGGTGAGGGAACCTAGATGCTGGAAAACCTTTAAAGAAAAAGGACATTCAAAGAAGAGGTGCATAGTATTTTTCTGATGATGGTTACAAAGGACGCATGAGTTAGCAACTCTTGAGTAAAAACGATTGAGTCTCTCCGTCGTTGGGAGAGAATCCGAGCATGCTTTGCAGATAAAGTTGTCAATTTTTGGAGGAAGTTTCAATTTCCAATAGGAAAGGGAATGGTAGATAACTTTATTCGAACAGTTTCTAATGATGTTAAAAACACTTTTAGTGGTGAATTCACCTGTTATGGAATCCTTCCAAACGTTTGTCATTCATGTCAATTTTGGGTAGATAGATATTACTAATTTTGTTTACTAAAGAGAAGGGGAGAAACCTTACCAGCATGTGTGTGTCCCAAGACTTATTTGGAAGGATGAAGTCCGATACTAGGTGTTGTTGGTCGATCCCAGGATAAGTGTCTATCAGAGGGTGGTCAAGTATCCAAGCATCCTGCCAAAATTTGATAGAATTCCCATTTCCGATAATCCATCCCAGGCCTTTACGAAACTCGTTATTGAGGCTGAGAAGACGGTTAAATTTCCATGAATTTCTAGGGTTTTTATTAAGGTCCAAGATAGAGACGTTTTTACAATACTTTTCATTAATAATTTTGACCCAAATACTATCCGGAGATGTGAGCACTCTCCAAATTAATTTCAGTTGGAGCGCTTTGTTATTCTCTTCCGACAGCCTGAGACCCAAACCTCCTTCGCTCTTTGGCTTACAGATTTTATCCCAAGAGATTAAAGGGTGAAAATTGGGAGAGAAGTTGTTCCAAAAAAATTGCTTAAAGATGTTATCAATATCTTCACAAATGCCCTTATGGAGAAGAAAGCATTGCATTAGGTAGTTAACTTTGGAGTTTAGGTTCGCTTTTATGAATGTGATTCTTCCCGCTTGAGAGAGGGAAGATGCTTTCCATTTTGAGAGTTGCTTACGGAGGGAAATAATAAGGTCATCAAAGACATTTCTATTGATTCTACCCTTAACAAGCGGGATACCAAGGTATTTTTCAAGTTTTTCTGTGAGCTTAACGTTAAGAACCGCAACCAAGTTATTAGCATGGGTTGTTGAGACATTTGAAGAAACCTGAAGAGAACTCTTATTGAGGGAGAGACCTGTTTTAGCAGAGAATTGATCAAGAAATTGCTTAATGAAGTACATATTAGTCATCTTAGCTTCGGCGAGGATAATCGTATCATCAGCAAAAGATAGTAAAGGAATGTTCATCCCATGAGTTGTGAGATTAATTCCTACTGGCTTATTAGGTAATGATGCAAAGTTTTGCAAGCTTCTTGATAGATATTCCATAGCAAGAAAAAATAAAAAAGGGGCGATCGGGTCTCCTTGTCTTATCCCCTTGGAGGGAGAAAATTCCTGGCCCGGTTGATTATTAATTAAAACAGAAAGCTTCGTGGATTCTAGAAAAGTTTTAATAAGATGGATCCAGGAATTACAGAACCCAAATTTATTCAAAATAGCATAGATAAAATTCCAATCAATCTTATCGTAAGCTTTTTCCAAATCCATTTTAAGGGCCATCCAAGAAGTCTTTTTAGATTTCTGAGTATGGAAGGATGGAAAATTTCGTGAGCCGAGAGATATTATCTTGGATAAGTCTACCCTTGACAAAGGCCCCTTGAAGGGGGCCCACCAGTCTGGGAAGAATATCTTTCAGTCTATTAGCGAGGAGTTTAGAAATAATTTTATAAAAGGAGTTGCAGAGGCCTATAGGTTTGAAATCGTTTAAGGTAACAGGGTTTCTTTTTTCTGGATGAGCGCAATAAAAGAATGGTTCCAAGATTTCAACAATGTACCTGAAAAGGAAGAAAGATTTGACCGCCTGGAAGAGTGGTAATTTAATAATATTCCAATACTTCTGATAGAAGTCAATTGGGAACCTGTCCGGACCAGGTGTTTTATCAGGTGGTTGATCAAAAACTCCTTTTTTAGTTCAGTCATGGTTGGAGGTTTCATTAAAGTATGATTATCTTCATGAGAAACAAGAGAAGGGATGACCGAAAGGTCAGAAGAATTAAACGATGTCCTAGTTGTTGAGCAAAATCTTTCGGCAAGTTCCTGAGAGACAACTTTAGTAATATCTTCTTGGGAGTGAACAACTTCGCCACTGGCTGTCCTAAAAGAGAGGAGAACCTGTCTATACGTTTTAATTTTGGCTATAGATTGGAAGTAGGAGGTGTTATGGTCCATAAGGTTGAAATGTTTGGCCTTAGCCCTTCTTCTCCAGTAGTCAGTTTGAAAGTTAAGGATTTTTGAATAGCGAATAGAATGGGAGTAAATTTTCTTATTATTAACACTATCCAGAGGATTGTTAAGGAAGTTATTATGAAGGGTAATTAGTTTAGATTCTGCTTGTTTTAAGATTATGATTGAAGAATTTAGCATTTCTACGAGCCCAAGATTTAGAGTAAGTTTTGAGCAATTTTAATTTCTGGTAGAAGCGGAACATATACGAGCCAATCATGCGAAATTTCCAAACTTTATTAACCAGGTTAGTGTAAGAAGGAAATTCTGCCCAGGCATTTTCATATCTAAAGGGATTTTACGTGCTTCTAGATTGTTGCCTAAAGAAAAGGTAATTAATGCATGATCAGATGTTGTGAAAGGGTGATGTTTAACTAAGATGTTAGGAATAATATTCAATAGAGATCTAGAGAAAAGGACTCGGTCAAGACGCTCAAGAACGTTGTTATTCATGATACGACTTTTTCTCCATGTGAAAGGGAAGCCAGTGAAGTTTGAATCTGATAAGTCAAGGTCTCTAATAACCTTAGTGAGTCTCGAAAAACGGTTAATGCTAGTTTGGGCTCCTCCCATTTGTCAACCGGATTAAGAATGTCATTAAAATCACCTATAATGAGGCAGGTTTATTCAGGGAAGAAACGCAGGAGGAGATCTCCTCCCAGAATTCATTCTTAAGAGGTTCTTTCGAGGGAGCATAGATAAAAACAAAATCAACAGAGAAACTAGCAATCAAACCTTCAAAAATACAACAATTTCTAAAGATTTTAAGTGGTTTGAAAGAAGACGAGACTTGATTAGTCACATTACTTTTTGTCTTTAGCGGCCAGCCTTCCCTGCTATTCAAAACACGAGACTTTTGTATCGCACATGGACAATTTGACTATTATTATTATTATTATTTTCAGTTATATGGATAAAGGATTTTATTATTCGTTGTAACGAATAAGATATTGAATATAAAATTTATTTAATTAAGAGTTTGTTAGTTCAGCTAGTAATAGTTTAATTCAATTTCTTAAGTTTTTGATGATAATTTAGTATTCAGTGATTTGCATGAGTTTATAACGTTAAGTGTGTCGCTTATACAAATAACAAGTGCTATATTGTCGTTTAACGTTTTTGAGGACGATTAATAGCGAGATAGTCGCGATGAAGTTTCTGGTGAGAGAGTAAGTGCGATAGCGAGCTGAAACAAGAACCAGCGCATCTAGAAAAGACAAAATGACATAAAACGCATTTTGGACATGTTCTTGAATAGCGCACATGATAAACGCGAACTACAACTGATTGCAAGTTGCATTTTATCAAGCGAGATCAGCCGTACACGTGTTGTCGTGTATGCAAGTGAAGAGCGTGTACCGAGAATCTGTTTAGCAAGCTCAACCACGTGTTGAACGCTCATTCCAAGTCACAATCGGTTCAACAAACTTGGAAAAGTAGTCATGTTAGCCAATAGGAATTGAGGACATTTTGTAATTAATTTGTATAGGAAGCTAGCTTAGTAGTTTTCTATAAATAGGGAAATCCAGAACCAAAGAAAGGTTGCTGATTTCTTAGGTTCACAAAGAGAAAGATTATTGTGTAAAGCCAGCTTGTGTGTGTTTAGGAAAAAGTCTTTGAGGAAGACTGCAAGTTCGAGAGAGGGAGAATTGCAAAGCTTTTGTAAGAAACACAAGTGTAAGCTACATTTTCATAATAAAGTATACTAATGAGTTTTATTCTGGACTTATTAGAAGTATAAGGTTCTCATCTTGTTTAGTGAAATTCTTGATCTACACTCTAGCTTCTTTCTTCTACACTCTAGATCAAACTCTAAGCTTTTGAGACTTTGTTTGTGAAGAAGCTCTCATCCTCGATCCAACAATTGGTATCAGAGCAAGGTTCTGACCAAGAAATCTTCACTCTCCTCAAGATTCCACCATGACTCATGACAGAGCGCTCAACAACTACCACAACCTAGGGATATCTCTCAACAAACCACATCTCCTCATTAAAGGAGAACTCAAATGGTGGTGGCAATGACTCGAAATTACATTCAACAAACTACCTTCTAGTGTTGGATGATCATCGAGAATGGAGATTATAAGGTGCATGTAGCAACCAAAGAAGATCCATGGGGTCCAACAGAGTATGCCTTGGTGGAAAAAAATGCAAAGGCAAGGTAGATAATCCTAAACTCCCTTCAATGCAAAGACATGGATAAGATTATGAGGGGTCCTCATGGCTCAAGCTATATTGAAACTTATAATCGATATGCACCAAGGCAACGACGACATAAAGAATAATAGGAAATTCGAGTTATAACGAGAATTTCACACATTTCAAATGGGTGAAACAGAATCCGTCTCAAGCTATAACTCCGGCTTCCAAGTTCTTGCAAACAAGATGACGTCCACAAGAATTATTATCGAACATGGGAGCTTTCCTTGGCATTTATTCATGGTATCAATCAGGGATTTGACGCAACTATGAAGATCATGCTCATGACAAAAGAGAATAAAAGAATTATACTGTCTCTGTGCTCATTGAAAAATTCTCTGCATCCTGGAGATACAAGATCAAGAACACATGCAATCTTCCAAAGAAGCCAAGGAACTTCACTCAAGCTCACAAGAGTTCTTCAAAGACTGGACAACGAGACATGTGATGAAGATGAAGAAGATGTAGAGGTTGCTATGATGACCAAAATGGTCAAAAAAGTTTCTCAAGAACAAAGGGAACTTCAAGAAGGAGCAACTCGGTTAAAGAGACCTCAGCAACTTCGTTGCTACAACTGTCAGCTAATGGGACACCTTGCCAAGACTTTCACCAATCCCAAGGTCACTACAGCTCGAGCACAACTAAGCCCAAAGGGCATTCTTCGCATGGGGTGACTCCGATGATGAGCTCGATGTAGGTGAAAACAATCAAGAAGAGTGTCTCATGGTAATGGAATCAGACAGTGACAAGCAGTAAAAGTATCCTCTATCAAGCTTAATGACAGAGGTGTCGTTAGGACCTCCGGTCAAAATAAATCCCTTCAAACTCCTCTACCAGTAGTTCCAAAGGGCATTCTGGCGCGGTCGCGTCGCTGGCGTGAGCAGTTCCAGCTTGTACCCTTTCAGATGTCTTTCCCTTGGAAGCCCATAATCCTCATATTTATTGTCTTGGATTTTCTTGGTCTAAATTATGGTAATATGCACTATAGACATGCCAAATCCCTTGATATAAGAGCTAACAACCACGTATTATGATGTACTATACACTTCCTATCAAACACCCCCACACTTGAACCTTGCTCGTCCTCAAGTAAGTTGCTGCTAATTCCACACGAACTCAGCGGGTATGGATGGATTGACAGTAGTGGTCGTCCGCTTTGAACTCTAACTCTGGGTACCTACAATCATAAAGCGATGAGCGTAGATTCCGATTCTAGAATAAAAACTTCAAAATAATGCAAATTAACTAACTAGACTCTATCTAACTAACAATAGTATCAAGTATCCCCAAAATTTGAACTATGATTACCTCTATGAAAATCCAATACTGTTGAAAGCAAACAACAACCACATTCTACTTAAGCTACATCACATGCATTTTTATTGCTCATTTTCGTCCTATTCACACATTTTGCACATTTATGTTTTTTCTTTTAGGTACCGGGCCCGTCCATCGTAGAGTTTGGGGCCAATTTGTTTTTAGGTAGAGCCTGTCCGTTTTACGTTCCTGGATTAAGAGACTCTTTGCTTAATTGGCCGTGAGATCGAACCCTTTGTTATTTTTCACACCTTGGAGATTGCGTGCTCTTCCGGAGTAACGTTAGATCCAATACTGCTTAATGCCTCTTTTATTCTTTGTGAGCCCCTTATCGTATCTCCTCTTTTTTTTTCCACATAGTGTCCTGGAGGTAACTCTGACGTCACTCTGGGTTACCTGAAAAATGGGTGAAGAGGAGGGGTTTCTCCCTCTAAAATCAGCATGGGGAGGCCATCGGCCAAATCTAACTCTAACCTATCAATATCCCTCTCGGGATCAACCAACTTTATAGCAAACACACTCTTGTATCATCTTCGGACTCCTCATCACTTCTGATCTCAAAGCTAACCACATCTCCATCAAATTCTAACGACAACGTCCCTTTCCTATGTCTAATTTAGTTCCAGTTGTTCTCATAAACGGTCTACCTACTAGTATAGGTATGCCTTCCCGATCATTCTCCTTATCTAGCACGTAGAAATATGTAGGAAAGAATAGCCTATATAACTTGACTAGCATGTTTTCTACTACCCCCTAGGGCGGATAGTCGACCCACAACTAATTGGACTAGAATATCTATCTCGTTTGAAGGTCCAAGTCCTAATTGCTTACAGAGGGAGTATGGAAAGATATAAATAGAAGCCCCCAAGTCTAGCATCACTCAATCAAAAATTAGTATTGCCTATTTGGCAAGGAACAGTTACCATACCGGGTCATTGAATTTACGGGGGCATGCGCTGCTGGTAGATCGCGGATACTCTCTCTCCAGCTGTTAATCTGCTGGTCTCCTTCATCTGTTGCTTCCTCTTGACCTTGAAAATTCCTTAAGAAACTTTGCGTACCTTGGTATGCTTTGGACTAGCTTGAGTAGTGGGATGTTTACGACACATTTGTTGAAGATTTCGAACAATCCCTTATCATCTGTTGGCCTCCTGTTATCTTTTAATGCTTCCGGAAAGGGGGCCGGTGGCTTCTCCAAATAGAGTGGGGGAAGTTTGGGCGTACATAGTTGCTTTGTCGGAGCTTGAAATCGCCTCTCGGGTTGTCTAGCTCCTCCTCTTCTCCATCTATCTAGTCTCATCAACTTTCTTCTTCTCGGGATCTTCAATCTCGACAGTATGGTGGGCGCGGTCGCGCATCAGGGGCGTGCGATCGCGCCTGCTTGCAGAAACATTAGCGTGGTCGTGCTCCATGGGATGCGGTCGTGCCAATTTTCCGGGAATTTGTTCCGTAAACGCACGGTCGCGCTCCTTGAGGTCGTGGTCGTGCGAGCTCCCATTAGAGGGGCGCAGTCACGCGAGCTCTCTCTAAGGGTTGCGCGCTCACGTTCTGTGGTGGTATGGCCGCGTGAGCTCTCAGTAATGGTTGCACGGTTGTGCGGCTCGGTGCGCGGATGCGCCTCTGCCGAATCCTTTTGTGCTTCCTCCTCTTGAGTTTCTTTCTTCTCGGAATTCCTACCGCTCTTCAATGCCATTGCGCTGACATTCTTAAAATTTTGACTCGCCATGTGTTGGTTCGGATTCACCACCGTATGGGTTGGTATTGAAATTTGAGTTATTTTGCGCCAATGTCGAGACTTTCTGCGTGATCTACCCCATTTTGAACCTCTAGGTTGTTAAGTCTGGAGTCAGTGTTCTGAGCGTTTGACACGAGGGTGGCGACGGTCTTAGTCAAGTACTTGATCATTTCGATAGTAGGAGCTCCTTGATTCTGCTGCTGCTGACGAGGCCTCCACCTCTGTTGGTCCTGCTGATCTCTATACCAAGGCTGGAAATTCTACTGGTTATTCTCCCATGAGAAAGGAGGTCCTTATCCTCCCATCGTGTTTACCTCAGCGATTGTATCATCCCGCAGCTCGGGACATGCTTCCGAATGGTGACTCGTACTCGCATAAATAACGCAAAGACGTGCAGGGCGCTGCTCGCTATTGGGCAATAAACTCACGAGCATTTTATTGATCTCGGCTGACTCTCCTGCCAAGTTTGATCCTTCCGTTTTCGAGTTCGTGGCGTTTTCATACCTTGTAGTGTACATTCTTTCTAAGCTTCTTGTGCTTTCGGCATGCTATGAAACTTTTCCATTGCGTCTTCTGGGATCATGTTAAGAACACTTCCTCCGCACGCAACGTCAACGATTATTTTTAATTAGAAAGCAACCCCCGAGTAAGGAACAACACCAAGTCCTGGTACTCATAGCCGTGAAAAGGGCAGCTAGCACAAATTCCTTTGAATCTCTCTAGGTATTCGTATAATGATTCCCTTCATTTTGCTCTACTTGCCCGATTTCCCTCTTCATCACGTTTCCTTTCTTCACCGGAAAGTAGTGGTTTAGGAACTCTCGGTGCAACTTCTCCCAGCTGTATATCGTACATGTGGGGAGGTGTTAATACCAAGATCTAGCCGTGTCCTTCAACGTGAAGTCGAATTCCCTCATCTTGATTTGCTCCTCCCACACATTGACCGGCTTCATGGTCATGCATATGTCTTGGAATTGATTTAGGTGCATAATAGGGTCTTCTCCGGGCATACCGTAGAAAGTAGGGAGTAGGTTGATCGCTCCGGACTTAAGTTCGAAGGTCACTCCCTTGGGAAAGTGGTGGTAGGACCATCACTTGAGGTTGATGCGGTAAGTTGGGAGTAGTATGCTCCCGCACGTCCTGTTTTCGGCAAGATTATTCTGTTGCAAGTAGGCTTCTAGAAGCTGATTCATTAGAAATTATTAGCCTTCAACTCAAGGTAATTAAAATCGGGATTTTAGGATTGGATCACAAGGAACCCTTAGGATTGAATCGTAAAATCGGATCGTAGAATTGTAAGATTTTAAATATTAGTAAAAGACTATTTTATATTCATCTCTAAACATTGTACTACAATAATTCTCTAAAAGTTGAAGTTTAAAAATTAAATCTACAATCATTAATTCAAAGCAATAATTATTCTTCGAATATCAAGTCATGTACACTAAACTATATTTAAAAATCCAGATTCAAGACATTTATAGATGACACTTAAATGTTATAGGCAATCACATTTAGGCTTGTTTCGTTGTTGCCCATACATGAGTAAAATCCTATGATTTTTATCTAGTAATGTATGAAATATGTACATATAGAGTGATTTTAATCATGAAAATGATAATAAAGTGGAATAATTGGCTTTGAAATCGGCGTTAGTGTCTCATCATAGTTCAACGTTAGGATCATACATGGATCGCAAAATCGTAAGATCCTACTGATATTATGTGATCCAATAAGATCCATAGTAAGATTTTAACATGAATAGATTCTAATGATAGATCCGGATCAAAGATCAATTTGGATCGCAAAATCTTAAGATTTTAAGATCCGGATTCTAGAGTTAAATAACTATGCTGCAGCTGTTCCGGTGTCAGCACTGGGACCTGATTGTTGTCATGGTTATCTAGATCGTTCATTATTTAATCCATTCGTTCTCTTATTTTCCTTCTCGCAGTCTTTTTGATCTCTGGAATGAGTTCAGCAAGAAAATGAGTTCAGCAAGAAAAGACTAGTCAACACCGCAGTCAATCAAACTAATATTGTAAGAAAAGAAAAATTGGTTCCCCGACAACGACACCAATTTGACAAAGGTGTCGTTAGGCCCTCCGGTCAAAATAAATCCCTTCAAAACTCCTCTACAAGTAGAGTGGTAAGTAGGGGTCGAATCACAAAAGGAACCGAAATGCAATCAATTCTCACGATATTAATTGGATTAACTAGAAAAGTAACAAAGGGGATTTGGTAAAACTGATTTCTAAAGATGTTTTGATTAAAATGGACAAACATTTCATATGATTGGTCTTTACCTATTAGATTGATTCAATGGTCCTAGGTTCCTCTATTTAGGTTTTCTCTCCTATTCCTATTGCTTATATGTCCTATAATTGCCCTAATCCATGTTCCTAAATAGCTAATTAAGTCAACTAGTCCTAATATCCCTTACCTACGAATCTAGCCCTACAACTATTAAGACTTTCTCCTAGGTAGCATATAGCACAAGAATAGATTGGAAGATTCAGTGCCACTTGGATACTAACACCTCAATAACCTCCACATCCTGCAAATCCAACTAGTCCAGGTAGTGATTTGCTACTCTAATGGTTAGGTTCTCCAACTAGGATAAACCTAAGCCTAGCTATATGAAATTGAACTAAACAACATAGGTGATCAATCCAGAATGCAAATTCAATTCAATGGGTATTAAAAGCAAGAGATAAAGCAATAGACACATATTATAAATAAGAACCAATGATAGAAACCTCACATTTAATCATCCTAACAGCTCGAACCAACAATACAAAGTCTAGGAGACTACTCCTGGCTCATTGCTAGAAACTATGCAATTTGAAATGAAAGATAATTGATTATTAGGGAGGGGGCAAGCTCTCCCTATTTATTCTAAAATGACAAAGCATTTAACCTCATTAACCCTATCCCATACTTTACAATTGGAGGAAGCCCAAATCCCCAAGCGCAACACAAGGGAGAAGTAGGGTTTCAGAGTAATCCCAACCTGACAGGGACTCGGGCGTGCATGTGTTGGCGCGGTTGCGTCTGGACCGAGCCTTGAACTTTGGTCTCATGGGCTGACACGGCCGTGCAGTTTATGGACTCGGACGCGCATCCTCATGGTCGCACGGTGTCTGGAGCGATCGCATCGCTAGCGTGAGCGGTTCCACCTTGTACCCTTTCAGTTGTCTTTCCCTTGGAAGCCCATATCCTCGTATTACTATCTTGGCTTTGCTTGGTCTAAATTATGGGTAATATGCACTTGATAGGAGCTTATTATATGGTGTTAACTAGCGACTATTAGATTAGGTTTAGTGGTGTTTAGGTGCTTAACGAATGGTATTCCCGGAATCCGGTTTGGAGTTCATTTATGGATTAGCGGGATGCTCGTAAGCGGTTTTGAGTGGTTTTATTACGGAGATCCCGGTTGTGCTCTCTTTTAGTGCATTCGGGATGGAGCTAGAGGAAGTATGCCACGCCTACACCCCAGGAGAAGCCAAGAGGCAAAGACGAGCTTTCTCGACACTTGTAGAAGATCGGAGACCATCTCAGGAGAATCAGTCACGACCTAGATGGAGCATCACAACCGGGATTCAGCTCAGTTGATGACGCCACGACCGAGACAGGTATGTCACGATCGCGACTTGGCCTCAGTTGAGGTGTCATGACCGACATCCCCTATCACGATCGTGATAGTCCACAGACCTGAGAACTGGAGCAAAATCACGATCGCGACCCTATGTCACGATCGTGACGCGGACACGGACAACCCATTAATTGAAGATTTGATCCGAGATTTTATTAGTTATTTACACATCTTTTGATTTATTTGCATTCATTTTCATTCCCTTTTATTGGAGACTATATAAACCTTAGGAAATTAGGTTAGAATCATCTTTACTTCATTATTCTTTCACACTTTCATTCTACGGAGAATTCAGCAGCAACCAAGAAAAAGCTTCCACCTTTATTCCACTTTCACCATCTTTCCCTGGTTTGTTTTCCCATCATTCACCCATATGTATTCATTGCTTTCGATGGCTATGTCTGGCTAAGTTCTTTATAGTTCACTCTTTTAGGCTGAAGTCATTGTTCTAGTTTGTTGTGAGAATTCTAATGTTTATGTTCTAAAGTTTAATTTCAGGATTGTTTTATGATCTCTTGTGCTTTATTGATTTCATTGATTGATCTTGATTTTATCTAGGTTAAAAACTAGGTTAATTATTATCCATCATATTGCTAGGCTTGATAATTTCGATTTGAATAGTCTTGTCTTTAGGTAGCGAGCAGAATTGCATAGACTATTTGCGAGTGCTTATTGTGTAGAGATTATAAACCTGTGTCGAGTACCGGTGATCTGCCAATGGTATTGCATAGGCCTACTTATCTTTGATCTTCATGCTGTTGTGCTTTTGAATCTTGGGATTTCCTTGGTTATTGCATAATAAGGGTCTCTAGACTATTTGGACTAGTTGCTATTTACGAACAAAGAGTAGGACAACCGGATTAACCAATTCAGAATATAAGTTAGTAGAATTCGAGATCAACATTCCAATTGAATAATGCGCTGATGCTAGAAGGAGTGAGCTTCATAACCATAATTGTTTACAACTCAACCAATATTGCTTTCATATTTGCTAAATTGCTTAGTTATTAAGATCACATACAAAACCCCCCAATTGTTACTACTTGGTAGTACCATAGGAAATAAACTATCGTTCTGGCTCTCTTGGGATTTGACCCCTACTTACCACTTTACTAGTGGATTCATTAGTTGGGTATCTTTGATAGACACAACGACTTTTAGCCTCATCAGCACTCTAGACATGCCAAATCCCTTGATATAGGAGCTAACGACTACGTATTATGATGTAATATACTCTTCCTATCACTTAACCTTTTACCTAAAGAGGAATTAATTAACTTGCTTGAAGGGTTGATAGAAGATGCAATACCCTTCTTTCTCAAGATAAGGAGTATACTGAGGAAATCATCAAACTTAGAGCTGAGATAGTTGAGTTATCCAAGAAACTACATGATGAAACCGTTGTCCTTACAAAGTTGTGCGAGCAATGTAAAGACAATGGTCTCAAGCAAGCTTGTGATTCAATTGTTTCAAGCCAGCTTCATGCTATAATGAATAAGCTTGACTCACTAACCCATTCTATTGAAGTAAAGACTGTAAATCAAATAGTCTTTGTGAGAGCTAGACCTCAGGCTAGGCTATTCTCCTCAAGAAGCTCCATCTTGTTCAACATATATTCCTCTTACCATTGAATTGATTGCAAAGATCACTTCATTGTCTAAAGAAATTCAATCTTGTAAAAGTAAGAATGAATATCTTTAGAGCAAGATCAATGCTCTTGAAGAGGAACCCAAAGAAACCAAAATATGGTTTCATGGGGAAACAACACACAAGCTATATCTTAAGCAAGCTAAACATCCTCGATCTCAACATGTTAAGCTTGAGGAGAAAGATCCATTTTTCCCAGAAAGAAAGGGCAAGTATGGCTATGTGAGATACAATATATACCGTACTTGTTGTGGTATAAATGGTCATAAGGTGCAAGAATGTGAAAGTAAAAGGGCGCTTAAAAGCAAACCCTACGTCTCATACAAATCTAAGCCTAATCAAGTCTTAAATTTGAATGACCCTTCTTACTATCAACCTATTTCACCTTCCACTAAAGCCACATGTAGAAAATCTATATTATGTGGTGCTTCAACTAATTCTCCACGAAGTCTAAGCTTCTATGGGTTCCCAAACATTAATTCTACTTACATACAAGTTGTAACGAAGAGCAAATGGTACAATTGATAGTGGCTGCTCGTGTCTTATGACGGGCGACCCAGAACTCTTGCTCTCATTTGAAGACAGTGAAGAAGGCAGTATTTCCTTCGAAGACAAAAAAACAAGGAAGAATTAAGGCAGCGAGAAGCGTGTAGATAAACTCCAGATATTCAAGTTAGAAATGTAAGCTTGGTTAACAACTTTAATTTCAACCTTCTTAGTGTTGTTGAGATCTGCGACCCAGGCAAGAATGAAGTTACCTTGACTACAACTGAGTGCGTGGTCAAATATCCATCCAAAGAGGTAATTATGAAGGGAAAAGGGTCGAGAACACTTATTTGTTCGACCACTCTTTTATTCCTTCCAAGAATCTCTGTCTATCGACCATAAAAGAGGCAATCAAATCTCTGGCATCAAAGACTCGTACATGCGAGCTTACACCTCCTCAACAAGCTTCAGTCCAGGGAGCTTGTAAGATGTCTCCCAGAGATCAAGCCAGACTCAATGAATCATTGTTATGAGTGCGCTCCCTCCAAGATCACGCGCCAGTCCTTAGCCCCCTAATAAGGTTGTATCTACCAAGCGCCTCCTTGAGCTCATCCATATGGACTTATGTGGTCCATTTTATATCTATGTGTTGGTTGATGAATTCTCTCGCTTCACTTGGACTCTTTTCCTTAGAACTAAAGATGAAGCTTTTGAAGAGTTCTCATCATTAGTCTTACTACTGGAAAAGAATTTAGATCTCCTCTCCATCCATTCGCTCAGATCATGGGATGGAATTCGAGAATTGGCAATTTCTAAAATTTTGCAGGAGAAAAGAATCAATCACAACTTTTCCGCTCCAAGAACTCCTCACCAAAATGGAGTGTGGAAAGGAAGAATAGGACACTGGAAGAGATGGACAAAACCATTCTTATAGCTAGTGGGTTCCCTCAACATTATTGGGCTCAAGTTGTGAGCATGACTTGTTACACAATCAATCGAGCTATGCTCAGGCCATTTCTAGAGAAGACACCCTATGAGCTACTCAAAAGGAAAACCCCCAATCTTTATCACTTGCATGTATTTGGATGTAAGTGCTTTGTCCATAACAATGGTAAGGACAATCTTGGTAAATTTGGTGCACGTAATGATGAAGTTGTGTTTCTTGTGTGGACTTCTTATGGGTATGAGAATGTATGTCACACTTACTCTTATACCCAATGTACAAGTAGCTAGAAAGCTAGTGTACGAGGATAAAATTCAACGAGAATACATATAAGTGAATCACCACTGAATAAGATAAAGTAGCTTAAATTGACTAACTCTTGTGAAAGAGTAGCTCGATTGACTAGCTTTAATTGTTTTATAAATGCGGAATTTGAAAACACTTTAAAGCGAGTCTAATCCCCTTTGTGAATAGAGCAAGCTATAAGTGAGTATGTTTTGTATGTGGAATTAAGGGATTTGCCACAATACGAACTTAGAATTATTAGATAGTAAGTTCAACTCAAATGCAAAGATATTTGGTAAGGTGAGAATCCTTGGCTTAACTCAAGCCCGGGACGAAACTCGCCAATATATTGATTATATCAAACATAGAATTACAATCTTTCACAACTCTCCACTCAATACAATCACTCGTTCAACTCTATACAAGTTATCCTTCTCTCTTTCCTCTTAAGGTGTGTTGACGCACTTGCTCCTTCCTGAGATCACTAGCTTCACACCCTAAACACTCAACCTTACTCACTCTCCTAGTTTTCAGATCCTTTTGTGTCTCTCTGGTCTGCTTCTCCTAAGCGAGCTAGACTTTCTCTCCACTATAAGGTTCTCAAGTTCGTGCACTAACAATTCACCTATTGCACCTATTTCTAGAATTCTTAACTTATTCTCCAAGAAAGGAAAACCTATACAATAGTGTAACAAAGATTGACACGTTGGCAATCCGTGTGACCTCTCCACTAAAAAGCTTCAACAAATTCCACATGTGTTTCTTCTTTTCTTGAGCAAAAACCTTGTCCACGCTGGAAAATCCTCTCCACACCATTCTTGCGCTTCCTATTTGTCCAACTTGGCAATCCACACTCCTCATTATCCATAGACAGGAACCCATCCATCCTATCCTTAGCTTCACGTATTTCCCTTTACTGCGCCTGAAGAGTCAACACGCTGGTGCAGGATTTTCACCTGGGACATACTTCACTTCACTTGGATACACTCGTATATACTCAGATGTTGAAGCAGATGATTCACTAGCTCGCAACGAATCTCTTTGCTCTAAGTTAGTCCTTCACCTTCAACATACTTCACTTATGATTTTTTTTTTCTTTTATCTTGTTCATGAATGCATTTGCAAGGCTCACTTTCCGCAAGGAACAAAGCTAGTCTCTATCTTGTATCAAAACTATTGTCCTAGCTACTAAATCTATTCTTAGAAAACTCATCATACATAAAAGATATCAAATGTTGTGTTTATCATCTTCAAAACAAGCAGAACGCTTAAGCTACTCAAGCTTAAACTAACAATTTCCCTCTTTTGACGATGACAAATACTTAAACAGTGTAAGCACATATATTTTCAAAATGTACTCAGTTAAGCTTAATATATGAAATGAAGATTAAACTGGTACTTGACAAATTTACCAAATCTGCTCAAAATCTTGCTAAAGGCACTTAGCAAGTATACCTTTATTCCCACTTAGACCAAGCTGGTCTAAATCTTCCAATTAGTCGAATAGATTTACGTGATTTACTTCCCCCTTTTGACATCATCAAATATGCTAGATAATTCATGCAAATGGAAGTAATAGTGGGAAAGGGAAACAAGTGAACTTAGTAATCAAACAAATCAAGACATTTAGGAAAAAATAGCAAGGTATAATCAAGTAGAAAAACACATGTTTATAGAAGCAAAAACATACTGTTTGATCATTCAAAAGCCTTACACCTTTATAGCTAGGGGGCCTACGATAACTAGTTAATCAATAGTAAGCAAAAAAACACAGAGAGAAGCATAATAGACACAAGCAGTTAGCACCCTAAGCATCGCGCAGTCTGGTAAGAGCCACTAATTTTTGGATAATAGGTCTTTTCTCTTCTTGACGTTCCGTCATCAACTACAATTGTGTCTGAATCTCAACAAGGCGCTTCTCAACTGTGGAGGTTAGACTCTGTATAGCAAAAACAATAGAGGAAGACTCGCTAGCAGTGGGTGGAGCTGGTTCTCAGAATTGGGTACGGGAAGAGCTGGCTGGTGGTGGGAGCAACTTAGAAGGTTTTGCCACTAGCTCAGCTACCCTTTCCATTGTGAGAATGTCGTTGAAGTTGGTCTCAGATACTGGCTTGTACAAACCTTCATTTTTTTAACATTCTAGAAATAATGTGCGGGAAAGGGAGCGGACTACCATGATGCGCTCTAGAGAATACAATGTGAGAGAACATAATTTGGGCAGTATTGATAAGCTTACCTCTTAGACATTGAGCCATGATGCAACAATCAGAATTGGTCACGAGATCCAGGTTGGTGTTGCGAGGAGTGATATTCTTCACAATGAAGTAATGCAAGAGTCTCTTGGACGCTGAGAGATGTTCAGTCTTCAGTGTCACTGACACATTCGTTCCAAATACAGCCTCCTTAATCGTTGTCGAGCCTCTCGGATAGTTTTTCTTGTACAAGCGCTCAAAACCAACTAACGACCCATCTGGTCCTGGGTCTTGACCAATTGACTTCGCCAAATCTTTAACCTTAAAGCTCTCCTCAACATTATTGAGCCACATGAAAGTGATAGTAGAAGTTCCTCCGGAGATGTCGTAGATGTCTGCACAACTAGATGACAACGCTACACTATCTCTTCAATGTCTTCCCTTCTAGCCCGGCGTAGCTCTGCAAGGAGATCTTCTTTGGAGAGATCGGCAAGTGGAGATTTATCGGCCATTTTAGGTTGAAGGTTTGGGAATTGATTTTCTTAGGGAATTTTGAGGAGCGTATTACGTGAAAGCAGGTGTAGCGAGTAAGAGAGAGGTAAAATATGGTGGTAAAGCATGAAAGAAAAGAGAGGAGGAATATAAAAAACATAGTAAAACTGATTTTAAGGGAAAACCAGTGTTTATATAGGATTGCTTCCTTCCTCTATACAATTCAATCACCAAATCATTCGCAGAGATCTCGCAACAACTACTTTCAAATGGCTAGATTGCAACGACTCTATTTTAACAGCTAAAATCTCTGGAGCGTGTTAACGGCTAAATGCAGACTTGTTTTTTTGAAACATATTTCTGAGTGACAAGTGTCTCTGCAATAGACTCGCTAGAACAACCACATACGATGCGCTGACAGCTAATATGATGCGTTGTGAAGTCTAAGTGTGTCTTTTTTGAATCCATTTAGACTGGATCACTGAGCCACGTAGCCATACTGAATCTATTTATACTAGATCACTGGGCTATATATCTAGACTTCACTTTTCAGAGCCGAAATAAATTGCCTTCCTCATTAAGCAAACCATCTTCTCTAAGCAAACCCAAAAGTGACTCAGACTGCCTTGGAGCAACTCTTAAACCAACACTTGATCATGCTTAGGAGTGTAAAGAAAGTGTATATATGCACCCAGTGTATCATTTATGCATGTAAGAGATTAACATGAAATGCACAATTCATAAAAGGAACATAACACTCTCACACTTAGAATTTAATGTAGATATATCGTATATGCATAAGAGGGAATACTGGCTTTTACACAAAAATGAATACTTCCTTTTTGGAGCTTATCAAGAGGGTAAGGAAGTGTTACATTAATGTTAGGATAGGGACACCGTAGGAATGGATCACTTCTTAGGCATGTAATAGGGCAAGCCGACGATTTCCATTCTCTATTTGTGGCACATAAGAAGAGCATGTAGTTTGCTAAGACTATAATCAATAGCTTTCATACAATATACTTCCTTAGCTAGTCTGGCTTGTGTAAAGATAAGCAAGCAAGTAACACAATCCAACTAAATTTCCCAAAGCAGAATTAAAAATATAATTCATAGTCAAAGTGTAGGGGAAACTTATAGTGCATCTCTTGTTTCTCTTAATATGGTAAGAAGTAAAAGTCCGCATAAGCTATAGACTCATGAAGATATCCATGTAAAATGCCTTTAGAGAGATGGATTCTAGTTTAAATCTTCTCAAAGTGTTAGTTATAGTTCAACGAGTTGAATAAAAGATTCTCTTGAAGACTTCAAAGACTCGCTTGAACTATCTAAGTCTCGGTTTGACAGAATGCATGTAGCTTAACCACTAAGTGGGACTCGACTAATACAATACCACATGAAATACACCTCTTGTGAGATAAGAGAGATGTTTATTAGTTTTGAACACGCTTGATTTCTTCAATTTACCGTTGAAGCAGATAGAGAACTTCTCCTGCTTATCTAGATGAGAGTAGCTTTAGATATTTCATTATGCTTTCTACTCTGCATCCTTTCCTGCAAGATAAAATCAAGTAAAGTGTTCCCAACAAAGTGTTGACTTTGTAGGAACGTTAGAGCTAGCGATTCTAGAGCTATAAGGTAGAACTTTCATCTTCGCAGTCATAGGAACTCCTTCAGAATAGTCATCATCATAGAGACATAGCACTAGAAGAGGTTTACCTTTGTGTGGTAACACTTGTTGTGCTCTATGTATAGGCTGAGTCTTAGATGACTCACTCAAAACAATTCAGACAATGATGTCTTAGTTTCACAGTTTCACAGTCCGTATTTGGCTTCTAAGGGCTTCGTATGTACAGGTTGAGTCTTAGATGACTCGCTCAAAACAAGCTTGTCTTTATCAAGACTCGCTTGAAGGATCTTATCATCAGATATAGCCATAATAGACTGTGAGAAATCAGAATCACTCAAATCAAGCTTGTCTTCGGATAGATTCGCTTGATTGAGTAAACCCATAGATAAAGAGAGAGAGAGAGAGAGAGAGAGGGTGTAGGAGATATATTAAGTATAGGTTCTGGTTCAAGAATTTTTACCTACTCTTGAAATTTTGTAGTTGGTTTATCGGCTACTATGAAGCATTTTTTTGGGTTTTCACCAACATCAACCTCATCATAAGAATCTCCCAATTAGGGTTGTCATCGTGTTCGGTTTTTTCGGGTTTGAGCCAAACCTAACCGAACCAAGGGAAACCAAAACCGAACCGACCATAATCGGTTCAGTTTTCGGTTCTTGAAATTTAAATATTTGGTTTTCGGTTTATATGGATCTGGGTTCGGTTCGATTTGGTTTAAACCGATTTAAAAGTATTCAGTTGATTCAGACTAGGAAGGTATGAATTTGTATTATTTGTTTTGTGTGTTTAGTTTGGTTCAATTAGTTGTCTAATATATTCATTTGTTCTAATTTATAACAAAGATTCGTAGAAAGCATTTTTTTCCACTCTTTTGGCCTTTGGGAGAAGTGAAACTTTGAATTGTTGGGATGAATTTGAAGACAAGAACTATGTTTTAATTTGTTTCATGTTTTATTTTAGTCTTTTGCGTGAATGGATTGTGGAGAATTATTTTTAAGACTTAAAGATCAAATTGAGGTGAAAACATTTCAGTTTTCTCGGTTTTTTTAAAGATTTAATGCCTTCCAATCATAAGTTTGGATTTTTAGGTCTGAACCGAACCTAAACCTATTAAAACCGAACCAAACCCGAACCGAACCAAACATGTACGGCTCGGTTTTCGGTTCCAAAAAATGGGTATTTTTGGTTTTTACGGGTTTGGTTTGGTTTTGGTTTTGAACCGGTGGACACCCCCATTCCCAGTAACGTGACAAAATCCTTCCTAGGAGGTGTTTCAGATCCATTCTGTTCCTCCTTAGGATCCATCTTTTCACTTGGGAAATCCTTGGCAAAATTTCCTCTTCCTGAGCACTTGTAGCATGTGATGCTCTTGAGGCTGAATGACTTGTACTCCTTTGGATCCCTATCCTTGGTTGTTATGCCAGACTTCTTCTTGAAGAATCTCTTGACTAGATTAGTCATCATCGCTACTTCCTGGTCTTCTTCATTTTCGGATTCATCGTTGTCCTTGACCTTCTGAAGTACACGAGTGAGCTTGAGAGCGACTCCTTTGGTTTCCTTTGATGCTAGCAACTCCTTTTGATCCTCAATTTCCTTTATTCTTAATTTTCTAGCAAGCACAGATACAAGCAAACCTTTTGTTCTTTTTTCATTGGAATATACGTTTAGGTGTGTCAAATTTGGAGTTAACACCATGGATAAAAGCAAGAGAGAGTTCCCAGGGTTCTATCTTTAGTCCTACGGAGGACATCTTATCACATAGAACCTGGAATCTAGAGTGATAATCTGAAATAGTCTCGCTTTCTCCCATTTTAAACGAATGGAAGTCCCTTTGGAGCTCGAATCGACGATTGTTCTTCATATCCTCGCTACCGCTGGGCATATCTATGATAGCATTCCACATGAGCTTCGCCGTAGTTAGAGACATACTTTTTTTCGATATCCTTACCAGAGAGAGAATTGAGGATGAGTTTCTTCGCCTTGGAATTATGTCCGAGCATAGCATACTCAGTTGGTTCCCATTTGTGAGTGTTTATTTCTACAACCATTTTATCTTCACCTTTTTCAATGATTATCCAATATTAATAGTCAGTTTGTTGGATATAGTTCTTAGTCATCGTGAGTCACCATTCTAGTTTACCCTCAGCTAAGATATGAGTCTTAGCCAACGAGATACTATAAAAGAGTATTTATTGTTGCCCATGATTCAGACTAGAGAGTAGGAATTAAATCAATGCAATATGAGCAACCTGAGCTTTGATACCAATTGTGGATTTCTTATGGGTATGAGAATGTATGTCACACTTACTCTTATACCTAATGTACAAGTAGCTATAAAGTAGTGTACAAGGATCAAATTCAGCGAGAAGATATATAAGTGAATCACTGCTGAATAAGATTGAGTAGCTTAAATCGACTATCTCTTATGAAAGAGTAGCTCGATTGACTAGCTTAAGTGTTTATAAATGCGGAAGTTGAAAACACTTTAATGTGAGTCTAATCCCCTTTTTGAACACAACAAGCTATAAGCGAGTATGTTCTGTATGCGGAATTAAGGGATTTGCCACAATACGAACTTAGAATTTTTAGATAGTAAGTTCAGCTAAATGCAAAAATATTTGGTAAAGTGAGAACCTTTGGTTTAACTCAAGCCGAGGATGAAACTCATCAATATATTGATTATATCAAACAGATAATTACAATAGCTCACAACTCTCCACTCAATACAATCACTCATTCAACTCTATACAAGTTATCCTTCTCTCTTTGCTCTCATGATGTGTTGGCGCACTTGCTCCTTCCTGAGATCACTAGCTTCTCATACTAAACACTCAACCGTAATCACTCTCCTAGTTTTTGGATCCTTTTTTGTTTCTCTCCGGGCTGCTTCTCCTAAGCGAGCTAGACTTTCTCTCCAATATGAGGTTCTCAAGTTCGTGCACTAACAATTCACCTATTGCACCTATTTCTAGAATTTCTAACTTATTCTCAAGTTCGTGCACTAACAAGTTCGTGCACTAACAATTCACCTATTGCACCAATATGAGGTTCTCAAGTTCGTGCACTAACAATATTGTAACAAAGATTGACACGTTGCAATCCGTTTGACTGCTCCACTAAGTAGCTTCAACAGATTCCACACACGTTTCTTCTTTTTTTTAAGCAACAACACGCTGGCAATCCTATACACACCATTCTTGTGTTTCCTATTCGTCCAACTTGGTGATCCACGCTCCTCACTATCCATAGCATGAACCAATCTATCCTATCCTTAGCTTCACCTCTTTTCCTTTACTATGCCCAAATACTCTACACGCTGGTGCAGGATTTCCACCCGGGACATACTTCACTTCACTTGGATACGCTTGTATATACTCAGATGTTGAAGCAGAAGATTCACTAGCTCGGAGTGACTCTCTTTGCTCTAATATAGTCCTTTGCATTCAACATACTTTAGTTGGGATTTATATCTTTTCTTCTATCTTGTTCATGACTGCCTTTGCAAGCTCGCTTTCCCTGCAAGGCACAAAGCTAGTCTCTAGCTTGCCCGCTTGCATCAAAGCTATTCTCTTAGCTACTAAAGCTATTACTGGAAATATCATCATATACAAATTACATCAAATGTTGTGTTTATCATCATCAAAACAAGCGGAACATTTAAGCTATTCAAGCTTAAACTAACATATTGGCTATGCTCCCTCTAGCAAGGCGTACATGGTGCTGAATATAAGGACCAAGAGAATTGAGGAAATAATTCATGTGACTTTATATGAGCAACCCATTCATGAAGACGATGACGATGAATTTGATCATGGTGAGGCCCCTACTCCACAAGGTTTTCTTTATTACACTTCCTCAGCTACCTCCTATGAAGTTGAGAGTGATGATGATGAGGACACCCAACGTGCCCCTCTTCTCAGAATGATGGTGCTCAAGAAGTTAGACACACCACATATCAAGATCAAGACGACTCTCATGAAGATCAAGAGGAAGAGACTCCAGAAGCAGAGCTACCAAGTACATAGGGTTCTACTCTCGCTGAAAGTGAAGCGGGACCTTCTGTCATTGAAGCGGGTTTTCAACCCGTTGAAGCGACCCCCACTTCATCTTCAATGCCCCTCGCAGAGGTTTCAGCAAGACCTAAGAAGGGTCCCAAGTGACCTCGAAAGGCTCCGAGAGACCCAAGAAGGCTGCAACACAACCTTCAGTGTCCTCAGCGAGCTTCCCTCCTACTTCAGCTAGCTCCTCAGGTGCTTCTTCCTCACAGGTCACTCCATCTTCAATCGATGCTTTCCCAGATGCCACTACCATGTCCACGAGATATTATCAAAAGAAGAAAGCTCATCCACCATATTAAATCCTAACTCCTTTCTTAGACAAAGTCTTCACACGTTCCTCCCTCAACAACCTAGCTGTGTTTCATGCTTTTGTTTCCCTCATCGAGTCGAAGAATGTCCAACAAGCCCTCTTGGATCCTGACTGGATCGTTGGGATGCAAGAAGAGCTTATGGAGTTTGAGAGACACAAGGTTTGGAGACTCCTCCCCAGGTCGCCCAAAAAGATAGTGATTGGTCCACGTTGGATTTTCTGAAGCAAGTTTGATGATTCGGGGAATGTCATTTAAAACAAAGCACAGTTAGTGCTCAAGGTTACAATCAACATGACAGGATAACTACGACGAGACCTATGCTCCAGTAGCTTGATTGGAAGCTATTGGTGATTGCCTTTGCCGCTCTCAAGGATTTACTAGATGATGTCAAGACAACATTCTTGAATGGTACCTTGAATGAGGAAGTGTATGTAAAGCAGCCTCCAATATTTTAAAACAAAGCTCACCCATACCATGTGTTATACCTTGACAAAGCACTATATGGTCTCAAGCAAGCACCTAGAGCATGATATGATTGCTATTTGATTTCTCACTCAACACAAATACAAGCGAGGTAAAATAGACAAGACTCTTTTCATTAGGGAGTTCAAGGGTGATATTATCATCGTAAAAGTATATGTTGATGATATTATCTTTGGTTCCACTAATGAATCTCTAGTTCACAAGTTCAGGGAGACTATGAGCTCAAGCACAATATGAGTCTCATAGGAGAACTTACTATCTTTATGTGGTTACAAGTTGTTCAGAAGAAAAAAGGAATCCAAATCCACCAGCAGAAGTACTTATAGGAGATCCTTAAGAAGTTATCTATGTACACAAGTAAGAAGTTCCCAACTCTCATTATCTGTCTAGAGAAAAGGTGGATGAGACTACCTACAGGGAAATGGTTGGTTTGCTTATGTATCTTACTACATCTTGCCTAGATATCGTATTTGCAGTGAGCTTGTGTGCCAGGCTCAAAGCGACCCTCGAGCTAGTCACGTCGAGCTAGTCATGTCATCAACATCAAAAGGATTCTTTGCTACCTTAAATGCACATACAACCTTTTTTGTGGTACCCTAAAGGTGGTGATGTCTCTCTTGTTGGTTACACAAATGTTGATTACATCGGGTACTTGGTGGATCGGAAGAGTATTATGGTATGGCTCAGTTCTTAGAGCTCTATCTAGTTTCATGGGGCTCCAGGAAACAGAACTACACATCGATATCAACCACAAAGGCCAATTATATAGCTGCAGCGGCACGTGCTTCACAAGTTCTCTGGCTTAAGCAACAATTAGTGGAATTTGAATTCGAGCTTGGAACCATTGAGATCAGGTGTGACAATACTAGCACAATCAATGTATCTAAAAATCTTGTTCATCACTCTAGGACCAAGCATATCGACATGAAACACCAATTCCTCAGAGATCATGTTGAAAAGAAGACTATCTAGCTCACCTATTGTAGAACAGAAGAGCAAGTAGTTGATATCTTCACCAATCCTTTAAATATGTTACCCTTCCTATACCGAAGATTATTACTGGAGATGATTCCCCTTGACTGAGGTAACCTTTTCAAGCACAATAAACGCCCCTATCTTTGGCTCGATTATGCATATTTTTACACATTGGGGAATTTAGGAACGAGAATCAGTTCTATCTCTTTTTACTTGTACCATATACTCCGAAAGGATCGATGAAAGCATGATTATTCATATAGCTATCTTCATGATTATTTGATTATCATTTTGCATGCTCATTCATTTCTTCCCATATAGTAAGAACATGATGATCGATTCCTAACCTATATGTATGCCAAACGAGAAATGATTCATGCTTACGCTTCCTACCCTTTAGCCTTACTCCAATGTAACGCTTCCTAATCCTTTAGACACATATGGAAGTATTCATTAGTGAGTATATAAAAATAAGCCTGCCCTGATTACATGATTATGTGTCTCTTGTTTGTCACTGTGTGCACCATTATGTTACACATTTTTATCCCATTATGTTCCACATTTTGTTCTACATATTTTTTTTCACAATATGCTCCACCATGTGCCTTACAGTATTCACATCACTTATTTCTTCATTTTTAAGTCACGCTTATTCTATTTCTGCACTTTGGAAGAATGTTTGGTATGAGTCACGCTTAAACGTGTCACCTTCTGAGGCACGCTTAAAGTGCATAGTGTCATTATTACACATGTCAGTAGTAATTGAGCAACTTGTCGGCTTCAGCAAACTTTATTGAGAAGTGTGTCAGTATCTGCGTTTCTAGCTCTTGGATTGCAGAATAGAGCCGTTGAGCGAGCCGTTGAAATTCCTTCCATTGAATGGAGCCGTTGGGTATTCACAAAAGTTGAGTGACCATTATAAATCCGTAAGTTCACTATTCACCTTGACCTTACCTCATTTTGTTAACTCTCTCATCTCTTATCTACTACCTCCCTCTACTCTATTCTCCTTTATACATTCACACGCTCTCTAATCCTCAAACACAATGGCCTCCTCAGACTCAAATCTTATTTCCCTTCTAATCAAGCTCACTCTTGAAGAAATTGAGCAATACCACTAATTTCAGGCTTTCAGAGCTCTTCAGAAAGCAATCTCATCCCAAACACAACCCAGAGCCGCACCCTCACCCACTTCCACACCAATTACTACAACACCCCTATCACAGCTCAAACTCAGGTGAACCCTGAGAAGCTGTCACAAGAGTATTCTGTCAATAAACAAGAGAAAAAGCTTAGAAGGCAGCATATCCAGTGAAGACCCCACCTTCATCCTATACCAAGCTACTAGTGATAGTGGACGTGGTTGATGAGTCCTGGTCAACAACAAGAGTCGTGTTGCAATCTCAGGCTCCGATGAATCAAGCCCTAATAGATACAGAAAAGCTCTAGTGCTTAACCAAGCAACTTCGACACCGAGTTTGGCCCACTTCAGCACGAGACTCTACCCATTCTTCAATATGGTGAGTTCCAGTATGCCTCAAAGAGAAAGTTTCATAAGATAGAAAGCTCTCCCAGAGATGAAGAAGAGGAATAGTACCTTGAAGTTGAGGATGATGAAGAGGAAGAGAATGTAGTGCACATGAAGAAAAATGCGACCGTAGAACATGAGAAAAAGCCTGCTAGAAAGCGTCCTAAATGGTCTAAACTACAGCTCCACCTCGACATCCTCTCCCGGAGACAAATGTTGGTCTCCAATTATTACTACTCCAGAGACATGGAAGCAAATAAAGAACAAATTTGACTTGCACTAGGCGTTTGACATGCTAAATCTACAAGGCTGGGATATGCTTGAGGTAGCACCTTCAGAAGCGAGCCATAAATGGTCATGGAATTCTACAACCACATGAAACCGGTCGAGCAAGTATACACAAGTGTTCCCGGTGACATGGTCGTCCTCAAGTGGAACAGAAAGAAAATTTACATCTCTGTCAAGGATTTTGATGAAGCGATAGGGATGACAACGTGAGATGGCTTCAACACCGTGGAAAAGAAGAATTTACCATGTGGAGCAATCCAACTTAAGCGAGATTAGTTTGGATCGAATCAGAAAGATAAAGAGCTGAAGGTAGACCTGATGCAGGAGCATCCCCTATCACCAACTCCCCAAAGGGCAACCAACAAGAGCCATGGCTAAGAGGACCAAAGATCAAATCAGGCAAGCCATTTTAGCTCTCAATATGGACTAGGAGATGAAGCCCATTGCCTCTACTCTTTTGACATGTCAAAGAGGTATCTCTCCTCTACAAATTCCATGAAGAACACTTGGTCATTTCTGGACCAAGTCAAGCTACAAAGAGCCAACTTTAGGACATACCCGGATAGACCTCTAGCCGGCTATGTCATTTTCAAGTGCATTTTGCACAAGCTTCCTTATGTTTTTCATGAAACATTTCTTAGGGTATTTTGGTCTTAATTAAGTGAACTTTATGAGGTTCAAAGGGGCCGGCCTTCACTTGGTATAAAAGCCAAGAGATAGCTCATTATTCCGGGCCTTTGAATTGATTAAAAACACACATGTTGTAAAAGTTGAGCAAAGACTCCTTTCTATCATTTGAAGGCCACCTTGGTTTGTTGGTTGATCAACTGAAAACAACCTTATCTCTTGCCCAATTATATCTTGTTTGTGTGATTGATATTTTATGAACTTGATTAGGGAAACTCATGGTGCTCTAGGTGGTATATCCCCTAGTTGTGTTGTGTTATAGCTTGTTTGTTCTTGTAGACTTGCATTGTGTTGAGGTTAAGTCCAAGGTGCTTGCAAGGGAGCTTAAGATTCACTCAAGAACTTATCCCCTTTGTTTTCATTTCACTTCTATCTCTATTTTGCATCCAAGCTTGTTTCCAAGCTAGGATAACATCTAGGACACTTGTTCTTGAGTTTGGAAAGGATTGAACTCTAAGATCCGAGAATTGTAGGGGATATCCCTACATCAAGTGGTATCAGAGCTCAGTGGAGTTCATCCTTTGTTCACCATAGAAAACCCAAAACCAAGTGCCTTGCAAGTTCTTGCAAGAACACTTGACAAAAACATTGTGAAAACCCACAAAAGCTAGCCGTTTCTTTACCTTGTTCTTTTGGTCTAACCATTATGAATGCTTGAAGTTTTTTGCAGGGACTAAAACCAAGGTTGAAGGTGAGGAGTTGCCTAAGAAATCCTGAGTTAAGGTCGAAACTTCCAAGGGAAAACCAACCATCCACCTTCGCCGGTGCCTTGTTCCGGGAACCAGCGCCTGGCAAGACACCGGAATCAAGCCTTTTTAGCCCTACCCCATGCATCCATCTTCAAGAACACTCTGAACAAAGTGTAAAGTAGAGGTCTTGATCTTTCTATAGCAACAAAAATCACCCAAATCCACCGAGTAGATCGTTCTGATCAAGCCAAACAAAATCACTCCAGAGGCAGAGAAACCGGGCACTTGATTCACTCACAAAAGTGGTCAAGAACCCAACTTTGGAGCTTCACCCCTCAATCCAAACACCACCAAACGAAGAACACTCATGAGCCCCATGAAGAAAAACATTTGATCTGTTGAGGGAAGCAAAAATCAGACCAAAGGCACGAGTAGATTGTCCAAAACACTAAAGCCAAAACCTTTCCCAAAGCGGTAAAGTGTCACTTCTACTTTCCCAAAAGTGTTGACCTAGCATATTCCCAAGCATTGCAGCCTCATTGAGCCGTGCCATTTTGGATTTGACCTGAGCCCTCTACCTAGAAAAACCTCCACTACAAGGTTCAAGAAAGGTCCCATCCATTGCAGCTCATTGACCCATTGAAAAACACACCCAAAGTTGCTTGCCAACACACTTACTTCTACTTTCCCAAAAAGTGTTGACCTAGCATCTTCCCAAGGCATTGCAGCCTCATTGAGCCGTGTCATTTTGGATTGACCTGAGCCTCCTACCTAGAAAAACCTCCATTACAAGGATCAAGAAAGGTCATATCCATTGCAGCCAATTGACCCCTTGAAAACACACCCAAAGTTGCTTGCCAACACACTTTTGTACCCGGTAACGTGCTAGCTTGCCTATTCAACATTAAACCTTGTACCTTTTGTTGTGTACTCCAATTGCAACATTTGGAACGTGACCAAGTGGTCATAATACTCAGAGAAGAAGGAGAGAAGGGATTGCCAAGTGCCCTTCACAACTTAACCCATACCCCACCTTTTAACCTTAAAGGAAGTAGTACACCTAAGGTGTTCACTTGACTTCTTTCTTAAACACAATCCTCAGCCTTTTCCAAGGAAGTTTTGAAGGCAATAACAAGGGGACTCCAAGGGCTACTCGTTCACCTCAGACTAAGGTAATAGTCCTTCGCCCCTCTTGAGCTAAACACACTTACACAATTCTGTTTTGCCTAAGTACTAAAACTGCATGCTATAACTATTGTTTCATTGGCACCTTTAAGTGTACTTAATCTAGCTTCACTCAAATCATTTCACACTTATAAGGTACTATATTGAGCAGAGATTGAGAGACTATCCTTGAGTGTGAAGGGAAGACACAAATCAAACACAAGTTATTACTCTAACTTAACATCTTTGCTTGTTGTTTGTGTGACAATGTCTAGCTCACCCCATCAATATCACCAAGAGGACTCTCAAACAGACCTAGCCTCACTCATACGGGCCCTTAGTGACACCATGGCCAGAAATCACCAAGAGCTCTCTAGTAGACTGGCCACTTGGCGTCAAAACAGAAATCACCTAAGCAACACTCAAGGGAGTTTCCTAACTTTGATTCTCCTAATGTGAATAGATATAGTGATGATATTGTTGATGAGTTTCAGGAGGATAGGTACATGAGGCAAGGAGGAAGAGTAAGGAGACCAAGGTTCCAAGAACAAGGGCAAGAACCTAGACAAAGAGAGGATGATGGCCTAGGCAATGTGAAGTTCAAAATCCCAAGCTTTGAAGGGAAGTGTGATCCAACCTCATACATGGGATTTGAAAGGAAGATGAAGGCTAGGATGGTGCAAACAACAAGGCCAACTTCTAGGCCAATGGGATCAAGCACCCCATGGGATAACAAGCCAAGCACCACCCCTACCCAAGCACCCAAGGAAACCTATCCACAAAGGGATCCACCTAAGCCCCAAGGCCAAGCCATGGGCAATTCAGGGAGTACTTCTAACCCTCTCATACTTCTCACTCTATGAACACTCGAACTAGTAACATACAATGCCTTAAGTGTAAAGGTAAGGGTCACTATGAGAAAGATTGTCTTAAAAAGGAGGAAATGATAATCATCCTTAGGACAACTTGAATCTGAAATTATTCATAAAAGTGGCAATTACCTTAACCATGTTGTTGAGCATAAGAATGAACTAGTGCATAATGAAGAGCTAGAGTATGAACAAGGTGCAAGCCTTAGTTGCAAGGAATTCCTTAAGGTCCAAACTAAACTTGTGGAAGATAACCTAGGAGAAGACTTGTATCCTAGTAAGTGTCTAGTTAAGGATAAGGTGTGTGACTTAAACATAGATGAAGATAGTTGTTGCAACATAGCTAACAATGAATTAGTCCAAGGACTACAACTAGTCTCGGTTTTGCACCCCAGTCCTTATGAGCTTCATTGGATGAATGATTGTGTAGAGTTTAAAGCACATGGGAAATGTAAGTTAACACTTAAGTTTGAACCATTACATAAACACAATCTCATTTGACATTCTATCTATGCAAGAAAGTCACTTTCTCTTAGAGAAACCTTGGCAAGATGGTAACAATGTGGTGCATGATGGTTATGCTAACAAGTACCCTTTATTGTTGAATGATGAGCAAATTATTCTCAATCATATTACCCCATCTCAGATTCTTAGGGCTCCAGAACACAAAAGGATCAAGGCAAAGGAGAAGTCCATTGGCGAGGACAAGAAATCAAGGAACAAAGCAAAGAACCGAGAGAACAAGTTGCACTTGCCTATACTAGCCTCCAAGGAGCCAAGACATGTGCAATATTGGTTCATACATGAGTGGCCTAAAGATACAAGACTTGTATGTATGACCAAGAAGCACACTCAAGACTCAGATGAAAGATTTAGAGGTTTCCACCCACAAATGCACCAAGAAAGGTTCCAAGGACATACTCCATGCTAGTGATCAAGAAAGTGCAAAGGGATGAATTTCTACCCAAGGATGCTAAGCTACTGAGTTTGGTCAAGCACCACACCTTAACTCAGAAGCACCACACTCAATAGGGCCTCATGTTGAGTTTGCCTACAATAGGGCCACACACTCAAGCACCAAGGTAAGTCCTTCTATGTGTGTGTATGGTACTAACCTTCTAACCTCCTTTTGATCTTATTCCTTTGCCTAGCAAAGAGAAGTGTGACCATAGTGCAGGGAACCAGGTTAAACTCATCAAGGAGCTACATGAAAAGGACCAAAGAGAGGCTGGAGAGCTTAACCACAAAGGTAGCTGAGGCAAAGAACACGCATAGGAGGAAGGTCAGATTCAAAGAAGAAGCTAGTGAAGGGGAAGAACAAGAAGAGGCTCCCATCATCAATACTAAAGATGGCCTGAGGTCAGGCCCTTCAAAAGAAGGAGGGAATGATGCAGGAGCATCCCTATCACCAACTCCCCAAAGGGCAACCACAAGAGCCATGGCTAAGAGGACCAAAGATCAAATCAGGCATGCCATTTTAGCTCTCAATATGGACTAGGAGATGAAGCCCATTGCCTCTACTCTTTTGACATGTCAAAGAGGTATCTCTCCTCTACAAATTCCATGAAGAACACTTGGTCATTTCTGGACCAAGTCAAGCTACAAAGAGCCAACTTTAGGACATACCCGGAATAGACCTCTAGCCGGCTATGTCATTTTCAAGTGCATTTTGCACAAGCTTCCTTATGTTTTTCATGAAACATTTCTTAGGGTATTTTGGGTCTTAATTAAGTGAACTTTATGAGGTTCAAAGGGGCCGGGCCTTCACTTGGTATAAAAAGCCAAGAGATAGCTCATTATTCCGGGCCTTTGAATTGATTAAAAACACACATGTTGTAAAAGTTGAGCAAAGACTCCTTTCTATCATTTGAAGGCCACCTTGGTTTGTTGGTTGATCAACTGAAAACAACCTTATCTCTTGCCCAATTATATCTTGTTTGTGTGATTGATATTGTATGAACTTGATTAGGGAAACTCATGGTGCTCTAGGTGGTATATCCCCTAGTTGTGTTGTGTTATAGCTTGTTTGTTTCTTGTAGACTTGCATTGTGTTGAGGTTAAGTCCAAGGTGCTTGCAAGGGAGCTTAAGATTCACTCAAGAACTTATCCCCTTTGTTTTCATTTCACTTCTATCTCTATTTGCATCCAAGCTTGTTTCCAAGCTAGGATAACATCTAGGACAATTGTTCTTGATGTTTGGAAAGGATTGAACTCTAGATCCGAGAATTGTAGGGATATCCCTACATCAAGACCTCTTCTCGTTTCCTCTCCAGAATTTTCACTATTTTATAGTTAGAAATATCATGCCAAGGAAAGACCGTCGTGACATTGTAACAATTGCGGACGGACGTCCTCCTACACAAGTTCATGAAGCACGATCTCGTAGACACTCCACAAATTATGCACACCCACATGTACACCTCGATGGACAACACCAAGGCAGATATGCCCTTCCCTCACACCATTAAGAAATTGATGAAGAAGTATGGCATCTAGTCACCAGACAACAAGCATATATTTGATGAAGTGTTATCTCCAAGGGTGCTGGAAGACCTTGAGGAAGTGGAGGAGTCAGAGGAAGAAGAAGGGGAAATTGATGTCAAGTTGAAAACAAACAGAAAGTGAAAGCTAGCTCCAGTGACAACTCAAGTGAATTGCGCAAGCTTTGTTTCGCATAGAAAAAGAGATCAAGGCCGGTGAAAAAGATAATGCAGACAGACTCGAATTGATCGTATATCAGCTCAACCAGATGATGAATATTGATGTAGAAGCTTTAGAACTTGAGCGCAAGTTTAATGATCTTCTTTTAGCCAAGAAGTCCTAAGTCTCAGTCTTACTAAGTGTCTTTCTATGTTTTTTTCTTATCTTTTGACCTTAGCTAGCCTTTTGCCTATTTGTTTAAGTGTTATGAATTTTTTATGAATATATAGCATGCTTGTCCAGTTATCACTGATTATATGATTGTTAATTGATTTTTTGCTAGACTTGATCTTACTAAAATTTGTGCGTGTTATTGAGAGTTACTAAACTGGAAGTTCTTATAGTTCCCTAAATGTTATATTATGACTGCCTTTTTGATGATGTCAACAAGTGAATTTAAAATTGTGCATGAAGGCATGCTTAAATATTCGCCAAAGTCAAGGATTCATACCTGTCTTGTCTAAGGGGGAAAGAAAGGTATACTTATCTTAAAGGTAAAGTGAAAATGTAAGTGAAAGTTCAACTTGTTTTAATCAGTTTAGCTTGATGTGATTCTATATTCAATATGATTGATATGCGCAATTCTATAAGTTTGAAATCATCAAAGGGGAGAAATTGTTAGTTTATTTAGCAATAGCTTAACTAAGTTTTTAAGTTTTGATTATTGCAAACTTAGTCTCAAATAATTTGCACGAGTTTACAACGTTACAGGATTTACGTGATAATATAAGAGTCTGTCTTATACTGTACACTTGTCGATTATAGCAAATAAGTGTGTTATAGTTTTGCTTAAGAGTTTTTAAGGACGCTTATCAATGAGATAGTCGTGCTGAAGTTTATAGTGAGAGAGTAAGTGCGATAACGAGCTGAACAAGAAGCAACGCATCCAGAAAAGACAAAACAACAAAAAACGTATCTTGGACATGTTCTTGAATAGCTTACATGATAACGCGAAGTGCAACTCATTGCAAGTTGCATTTGATCAAGCAAGATCATTCATACACGTGTTGTCCTATATACAAGTGGAAGAGTGCGCATTGAGAATCTGTTTAACAAGTTCTACCATGTTTCGAACGCTCATTCCAAGTCAGAGTCGGTTCAACAAACTTGGAAAAATAGTTCTTGTTAACCAATAGGAATTTAGCACGTTTTGTAATTAATTTGCATAGGAAACTAGCTTATTAGTTTCTATAAATAGGGAAGTCCAGAACCATGGAAAGAGTAGTTGATTTATTAGATTCACACAGAGGAGAGATTATTGTGTAAAGTCAACTTGAGAGTGTTTTGGCAAAAGTCTTAGAGGAAGATCGCAAGTTCGAGAGAAAGAGAATTGCAAAGCTTTTATAAGAAACAAAAGTGTAACCTACCTTTTCATAATAAAGTATAGTGATGAGTTTTATCGTGGACTTATTAGAAGTCTAAGGTTCTCATCTTGTTGAGTGAAATTCTTGATCTACACTCTAACTTCTTTCTTCCACACTCTAGATCAAATCTAAGTCATTGATACTTTGTTAAGAAGCTCCCTCTCCGATCCAAGAGAGTTGGTATCTTATTTATTTATTTTAATTATTTGAAGTATATAGTTTCCTAAAAAAATGATTGTATCTAAATATAATCAAAATTGATATTTTAAAACAAATTTTGGAGTAGAAATAATAAACTCATTATAACAAAATTTATCATCTCTATCCTCTTATTTGGACAATAAATAGCAAATTCGTTTCATAGTATTAGAATTATACATTTTACTTAGATATAAATAGAGATTAATTTCAATGGCTTGGAAATATGAAAAAGTACATGAAAAAATAAAATAAGACAAAGTATATGGCTTATCATTGTGTGTGATGATTCACACCGGCCCATCTTAGCGCATTCAATTCAGTCCAAAAGATTGATGTCCAGGAAGGCTAGAGTTGAGAAATGCCAAAGCCAGTACAAACCCATATTGTTAATACCGGAAAATGACATGTCGTACATGCGCACATGATATACAAGAGTCGGGAAAAGGAAAGTTGATGGTTTGCAAATAGACTCTGCTCTTGATACGCTCTTTTGCAAATCCTACCCGCAATCCCACTCGTGAACTCCATAATCTCACCCCCTTTTATTCACTGATTCTCCTTTCTCACTTTGCTATACCCGACAACCCAACTTTATACCCGTGTACTGACTTAATCATTGGAGACGGTGTCTTCCAGGAAACCCCATCCTGGCTTTCCTGTTCTCGTGTTTGTGCATATCCTAGGAAGAATTCCCCGTAGACGTAGAGATCCTACCACCAAGAGATTCAATCCCACCATCAAGATCCCAAGGTCAAATCGAGAGCTTGAGGTCTTGCAACCTGATTTAGTCCCTGGACCGTGTTGAACTAGAGATCTAGGTTGAACCGTGAATCAACATTGGCACCGTAAGTTGGAACTCCTCACATGAATAAGAAGGAGTTCACCAATTTATCCGTTGACCTTGAGTCTTGATGGTGACTAGCATCAGGGCCTCACAATGTGAAGGTGGCGACGAGCATAGTCCCTCCCCCCCGCTCCCGACACATTCTGAGGGACATAGAAAGGTTAGCACACCCAACGTGCCTCCGGGATGCCTCCCTATAACCAACCTTCACTCGAGAGGATTTCTCACGGGTTCAGTATCCCACAAGTGGAATACGAGCAATACCAATGTTTTGTCGAGTGGCAACAACAAAATGACTTGGGAGTCAATTCATAGACTACTCCTTTGACAATGGAGTCTATTGGTGGAGCAAGTTTTGCCCATCCGAACCCGCGTGTCGACTTCATCAACCCCATTACCACGACTACTCCTATTATTGAGGACAAGCATTGATTCTTGATTCATACTAACAATAAATGGCTGCTATAGATTCCTTAGAACTTTATGGAGCAACGACCTTTTCAAGGGGCATCGTTGATACGATATGACTTGGGGGTCAATTCATCTTGCATTTGGATCTAGATCGAGCACGTTCATTGGGTCGTCAATTTGTGTATCATGTTGGAGTAATAGAACAATAACGTGTTTGGATAACATGGCAAGAAAAATAATGACTTGTTGAGGTGTGAGACCGGGTTGGCGCTGATGAATAAGAGGAGATATTTCAACTTCTAAATTGCATTCAACGCCATTGTAAAGCAAAAACAAGAAGGCTAGATATAGCCAAATGAAACCTTCAAAACCCCTAATGGGCTTGGGCCTTATTCTAAGTAATGGGCCAACCCCCTTAAGCATAAGAGAAGCACATGCCAAAAATTGAAAATATATAAAAATGATGATGTTAATTAATAATAAAATATAAAATAACTAGATACTAAGTATTTGCCCAAGGAGGATGTCGTGGTCAGGTTCGTATAACGTTTGCCTCGAATAAGGTGATTGTATGCCAGGATTGCATCATTCTCCCTACCTTGAAATTGAATTGCCCCCGCTTCGGACATATATGAGCAAGCGAGATCAAATGTGAAGATAAGAAAGAGATCAATGAATCTATGTATAGCACAAGACAAACTCTAGACATTTATAATGAGCAATATGAACGACTCTGGTAGTGGAGTGATCTTCTCGTCTAACTTGGATAACATGGTAGAGATGATGGACACTACTGAAGGATATGCCACATGTTATTAGGAGTTGCTCAATTTCATGGGCTCTAGAACTGGGGGCGGCACGAACACCTCCTTGTGGACCATCAAAGAGGATGTTGAGGTGATCACAGGGGGAAGACTAGTGGATTTTGGCTCCACATGCACGATGGTTGTAGATGATTGCAAAGTCAGGTGCCGAAGAAAAAACTGGTGGCCTATGTGACGTAGGAGAGGAAGTGATTCCCTTGTCCTTATATTAAGCAAGAGGAGGTGGAGTAGGGACATTACTTGAAAGTGGTGCCAAAGGCGTCGACACATTGGGGTCCACTAAAGAGAGACCTCACAGATCTCTGTATGCATCACATCCATGCCGCGTCTTATCATTGTGAGCTTAGCTAGGACAACGATTTTGAAATGAGACGTAGCTGTTCAAGCATCTTTGGCCACAACTCTGAAATCCGCAGATGCAGCTAACACCTGCTCGAGCAAGGGATGCGACCTAACATCATCATGTTGGTGTGGATGCAACTCTGAGACTGGGACGCTAGGGTGAGAATGAGTGACTCGAATTGGGGCACACTCAGAGCGATGGTCAAGTGATTGTGTAGAGTGCAGGGTGGAGTCCAATGGTTGCGGTTCTGATCTATGTTCAATATGTTCTAAGTACATCTGGTGGCACATGTATTAGGTTCAATATCCAGAACAAAATGTTTTGTCATAACATAAACAAATTATTCCCAAGTGATGATGAGTTGCCAATGATGATAATGACGATACTTCTCTTCACGATTCCACCAAGTAAGGGAATAGCCGGTGAAGCAGCTAATAGCAACATCGCATTACTCAACTTCATCATAGTCTCTTTGTCTAAAGTAATAAGTCATGTACCTGGACCAATCCAAGAACCCGTCTTCATAGCCTTCGAAACATTTCTAATGTATGTGGGCCATCTCGAATTTCCACAATTTTTTAACCACTCGTTTTTTTTGTCAAACTCAATAATCTCTCCACGTAATTAAATGTGAGAGACTTAAAAGCTTTGAAAGTAAGACTCACCATCCGTCTTCAACTTTGTAACTCCAAGGATTTGGCGCTTCGTCTTCACCATAACCGTACACAAGCAGACCAACGGTCGGGGAAAACTTGAAGGCAATAATGGATGTCAAAGATGATGGTGACCACCTCCATCACCAACGTTCTATGCGCACGACACCGACAACTCTCATCACCAAATTTCCTGAATAGTGGGTCGTCTTATAAAATTTCATTCTTCCTGGTCACAACTCCAAATGCAACATTTCTAACTCTAGGAATTTGATTTCGGAATCTCGTTAGCTTACTCAAAATTTGAGATCGAAATATTAAGTGAGCAGGAAGTTATGGCAATTCTCCCAAAGTGTCTCAGACTAGCAACATAAAGGATGTGTGTAGGTGTGAATGGTGATGAAGATGATGCGTGGTGATGAAGATGATGGAAAGCTACATTGATGGATGATAAATAAAGTACAATTAATGGTGTCAGATAAAATAATTCAGTGGCTCAATCGTTCGGGCTCTGATACCAACTGATACGAAACGACTTGGAGGTCAATTTGTCTTGGGCACAGATATTCGAGCACGCTTATTGGGTCGTCGATTTGTGTTTTGTGTTTTAGTAATAGAACAAGAACATGTTTGAGTAAGAAGACAAGAACAATAATGGCTCGTTGAGGTGCGAGCCTAGGCTGGGTTGGTGTCGACGCAAAAGAGGAGATAGCTCAACTTCTAAACTGCATTCAACGTCCTTCTAAAGGAAATATAAGAAGGTTATATATAGTTAAAGGAAACCTTTCATCCCCTTAAGTATAAGAGAATAACACACCCAAAATAAAAAAATGCGTAAAACATGATAATGCTAATTAATAATAAAATAGGTAATAACTATGTACTAAGTATTCTCCCAAGGAGGATGCCATGGTTAGGATTGTATCACAATCATCTCGAATCAAGTGATTGAATGCTAGGATTCCATCAATCCTCTTGTCCCCCCATAGGGACCTCAAGCTATCGAACTGAGGGAGTTTAACAACGAAAGAGTTCCAAGTGAACACATCTCAAAGTACAGATACACTATGCTTATACTCTATGCTTATAAGCCACGCAGACCAAGAGACGCTTTGAAAGATGATTGCCAGTACGTTGACGGGATCCTCCATAGCCTGGATGTTGAGTCTCTCACCCGATAGTATCTCTAGTTTTAAACAACTAAAAGAATCCTTCATTTCACACTTCGACGTGTCTAGTTGGGGAAAAAAGAGCATGAAAGAGGTCACGAGCCTGATGAATAAGCGACAATGGGAGAGTCTCACCAATTATGTGAAAAGGTTTTATGATGAAATCATTCAGGTGCACAATTTTGACGATAACTACAGTCTGATATCCTTATCGCAAGGATTGTTATACTCAGAATTTAAAGAAAAGCCTCTGGCATTTCCCCCCTCCAACCTACCAAAAAATGTTTGAGGCAAATCAAATGAATGAGCGTGTTGAAGAGTGGGTATGAGGAATTAGAATGGAGGAGACGTCAGTTACGAATCTCCAGCAAGAAGAAAAGTCTCATCAGCCGCCCCCTGACCAGGCTTAGTCCCAACAAAAGGCCACCAGAATCGAGGTCAGGGGCCCATCTAGCCTTTCACTCAACCATTGACAAGAGAAGTGGCCCAGATCAGGGCAACGACTGGCCTACCCCACCCCCGTGGAAGCTCCAAGAACACCAAGGCCCGAAATACGGGAAGATGGTGAAAAAACAGAAGACTGATACCCAAAATACCGGAGAATGTAAGGGGTATGACCTTATTAGAGCACTCCAAAGACTCCCCCTACATCTACCATAAGACCACCTCCACGAGGAAATTTTCAAACCGTAAGCAGGTACATACTGATAATATCAGGCAGAACCATATTTGGGGTTCTTAGATGACGACTAGTCGCTTCAGATGTATAATGCAGCTGTATCCTCGACTACTCGGACCCTACCTCCGAGTGGGTTCACTCAGGTCCTCGGGTGGCAACCTCTAGCCGGACAGATGTTGCGCCACAATCACTTCATTTTGTACTCAGTGTTATGCTTGAGGGACATCCCTCCCCTCCTATAATACTCACCGAGTGTGATCGAAGGGGTGTCCCAATGAGTGACCCTCTAGTGGTTCAAGCCCATGTTGGTTTGAATGTGGTATAGAGATTCCTTGTAGACACGAGGAGCTTGACTGACATTTTATATTGGGATGCTTTAAAGTAGTTGGGACTTGACCAAGAGGAGTTACACCCCACCTTGTCATCCTTGGTGGGGTTTGCTGGTGAACAAGTTCCGATAGATGGGACAATCCTCCTCACCATGGTCATGGGCGGGCTTGTATCGGTTCAAAGAGCCAAGGATGTCAAGTTTTTGGTCATCTGAACACAATCCGCCTATAATTCTATCATTGGTAGGGTGTCTCTTTGCCGTTTCCAAGCCACAACATCTGTCTATCATCTCTGTTTAAAGTTCACAACACCCCAAGGACACTACACCCCAAGAACAGGATATCCCTAGGAAAAGCGATGAGGTAAAGAAAGAGCAAGATGAACTCGAGGTAAAAAAACAAAGGGAGTTGCTAGCCGTGGATGGAGATAAGCACAAAATTACACCCTTCGGGAGGCCAATGCGAAGCTATAGGTCTGTGATGCCTTGTCTCAAGCCATAAAGAAAGATATCGAGAATCTACTCGCGCAGTCTTGTAAAGTATTTGCGTCAACCCCAAAGGATCTAACGAAAATCCCATCATCATTCATGTTACTCTCGCCGAACATCTCATACAAAGCTCACCCCATATGGAAGAAGAAGAGGAAACAAATGGAAGATAGGGTGGCAGGAGCCCGCGAGAAGGTAGACAAGTTACTAAGGGTGGGATTCATTTGCGAATCTCACTACCCGAACTGGCTCACGAATGTGGTCATGGTGCGTAATCCCAACAACAAGTGGCACATATGCGTGGAATTCTCAGACCTCAATAAGGCGTGTCCTAAAGTTAGTTATCCAAACAGGAAGCGCTGAGCTTCTTGGATGCTTATTCTGGGTATAACCATATAAAGATGAATGTTCCTGACCAAGGGAACACCTCCTTCATAACTTAGAGGGGAACATTCTTCTACATGGTAATGACCTTCATCCTCAAGAACGCAGGGACAACCTTTCAGAGGCTGGTAGACAAGATATTCTAGCCATTTATGGGCATAACCATAGACGTTTATGTAGATGACATCATGTTAAAAAGCAAAAACGAGGCCAATCACGCAAATGACATGGCAATGGTATTCGAAACACTAATGGGAACACAGGATAAACCTCAATCCTGATAAACATGTCTTCAACATGAAGGAAAACAAGTTCTTGGGTTTTTAGTCAGCTCACGAGGAGTAGATTTCAACCTAGAAAGAGTAGAGGCTCCATGTCATTGCTCCCTCAGGTACAAGAAACAAATGCAATGACTTTTGGACACGGTTAATTACCTTAGTCCGCTTCTGCACCAAGTGGTCTGGGAGAAGCCACTTTGAGGAAGCCATGTGCCTTTGAGTGAATGACCGTGTGCCGCCTTCAAATACATACAGAAACACCTGACCACTTTGTCAACCCTTGATGAACCTGTCCCCGAAGAAGAGTTACAGTTGAAGGAGATCCGATGTATTTCGTGGGCAGGACCCTTATACCCACAGAAACCCGCAATTCCTTAGCCAAGAAGATACTCTTGAGTTTAATCACAACCGCTTGAAAACTACGACTCTACTTCCAGGCATACCCTATATGCTATCTAACAGACCATCATCTAAGGAACATGTTGCATCGGCCCGCAGTTTCCTAAAGACTCACCAAAGTGGATAATAGAACTGTCCAAGTTCGACATTGAGTATAAATATCTTCCCGCCATGAAATCCTAGGCCCTTGTCGACATCATGATTGAAACCAACTTCCAAGACATAACCAATGAGGGCCTTCTTGAATACAAAGCCTATTTCACACTCAACATGGACGGGGCCGCCATGAACGAGGACGAGAACAACACGAGTGTCATCCTATTATCCATGAAGGGGAAAATTTTAAAGTATGGAATTACCCTCAATTTCTGCACCACCAATAATGAGGCCGAGTACAAAGATTTTATGGACGCGGTGGAGTTGTCTTTGATCAGCAGCGCTCGAAGGCTCAAATGCTATTGTGACTCACAAGTAAAGATTAACCAGGTTTTGGACACCTATGAAGCCAAGAGGGGTAATCATCCCGCGTACTGCGTCCGTGCCAAGGAACTTATTGAGACCCTTGACCGAGTAGAAATGGTACCAATCCCCTGAGATCAGAATGAAAGAGCTGACAAGTTGGTCAAAATGGCGTCGAAAGTAAGGATATCCCGTAAAAAAAGGTATGGATGGAATCGCGCAGGAAAAAATCCACGTGCTGCGAGCTCATGATAATATACCACATTCTTCTGGGGGATGATTGGAGGGGGCCCATCATCAATTACCTAACCCTAGGGATCTTTCAGGATACAAGTTCCGACAAAGACTATAAAAGCTAGAGCGGCTAGGTTCTTCTTGGAATTACAACGGTTGTACAAGAAGGGCATAATAACCCCGAACATGAAATGCCTTTCCCAAGAAGAGGGGAGGGAACTCCTTGAAGAAATCCATGCTAGAATCTGTAGTAGCCACTCGGGGTGCAGAATCTTAACTCAAAAGGCTATGAGAACCGGCTACTAAAGGAAGGCAATAAAAGATGATGAAGTATGGGTAGACCAGACATGTCAAACGTGCCAATTACATGCTCCAGTCTGTCATTGACCATGCGTAGAGATAGAAGCAATGGGCGCCCCGTGCCCTTTCGCCCAATGGGAGATGGACTTTCTAGGCTTGTCCTCTCGGGATCCTGGTCAACTCCAATTTAACTGTGGCCATTGATTACTTCACCAAATGGATCAAGACTGTACCATTAGCTTCCACTAATGTAGAGAAGGTGAAGAAATTCCTGTGGCAGAACGTAATCTGCCGCTTTTGGCCCCCAAGTCATAATAACCCATCGCTGACCTCAGTTTAAGACCGAAAAGCTTGTGTCATTCTGCGAAGACCCGAGGATCCAAATTCGATTTGTATCAATGTCACACCCGCAAACCAATGGGAAGGTCAAAAACACGAGTGGGAAATCTTGCATGCCTTGAAGCTCCACCTAGAGAGGGAAAAGGCAAGTGGAAAGAGATCCTACCCCTAGTGTTCTGGGCAAACCGGACCACATCTAAGGTAGGAACGGGGGAAACCCCTATACCCTAACCTATGGTGTAGAAGATGTCATACCAATTGAACATACATATTCGAGTGAAAAAACCTTTCACTATTCCGAGGATAGCAACAATAGCAAGATGCTGCTGGTATTACAACTACTCAAAGAACTGAGATAAGCGGCCCAAATTGAGGAAGAGAAGTAAAAAAGTAAATTGTCCAGTTAAGGGGATTCTAAAAGGGTGACTTGGTTATCAGGAAAACGGAGGGAGAGAAATTAGACCTCGGATGGGAGGGTCCCTACATAGTGCACAAAGAGATTGCTCCCATGGCTTATCGATGAAAGCATCAACGGGTAACATTATCTTCAATTCATGGAATGTTATGAGATTGTGCAAATATTACGTGTAGCCAAAACGCAAGGTAAGTCACTCCTTTCCATTTTCTTGTTAATACAATGCATTTAAGAAACCCATAGTCACGTTCTCATAGTGATTAATTTACTATTAGATATCTCTTTAAGAGGTGAGAAAGCCCCACCACCGTAGCCCTACCCGGTGAAGAACCTACCCGATAAAGATGAGTTTTTGAAACCCTACGACCTAGATGACTATACATGAGCACCCTACTTACTAGATCATACTATAGTTGTATCGAAACTCAAGGCACTCCACCCGCTAGCTATTCTCGGAGAACCAGACCGACAAAAAATAGCTGGAAACAAGAAAGTGCAAGAAATACCCCACCTCCAAACCCCCATCGGTGAAGATTAATGAAGGAAAGAGAGCGCCAACAAGACCCCACTGCCAAACTCCATCTATGAAGACTACCCCAAAGCTCGAAGATGGGGGCAAAGCACCACACATGAATCCGTAAAAAGTCCATGGTGCACCAAGAACAAATGACACAATGAAATAGCTAGATTGAAGGAATTCACCTCAATATTTGAGAATGTAAAAGAAACCATATAACTTTGTCATTTTGGACCTATAACCCCGACTATGGATCATAAATGATTAACGAAGACCCATTCACGGTTTTGAATCTTTGCAAAGTTTACAAAGGGAAAGTTTTACAATAGTCCACTTATTAGATAGTAAAATAAAGGATTAGAAACATCAAAGGGATTTACCAGCCATCAAATCCTTAAAAGTTTACAACAACAACACCCATCAACAAGAGGTAGCAAATACATAGCAAACACAAGGAAATCAAACAATTAAAAACTACATATCTAGCCGACTCACACTCCTCCCCTCCTTGGCAACCTAGGTAAGCCTAAATCATCGAGAAAGGGACAAGGGAAAATGGAGTGTGAGAGAAACACAAATACAAGCTTAAAGACGAGAAGCTTCAATCCCAGAAATATCATGAAGATGAATGGGACCCAAAGTTGGGGGAGCCTCCAAGGAAACCGGGACACGCTCCATCTAGTACCCTATATGCAAAATAGTCACCTTGTCACTCCAGTCTTCCACCACTTCCAAGCAAAGAGGCTGCCCCGAACATTTGGGAGGGAAGTACATCAACCAACCAGAGAAATGCCATTGTCCAACCTCTTAGTTAATCACCGCTATGAGAAAGTCGACGTCCACCCCTTGGCTGTCCATGAACCATCCAAATTTGCGCCACCAAATGACTCCTTCATAAAGGTGGATGTGCTCAAGACGATGACCCCCTCTCTAGCACACCACCTGCCAATGGAAATGGATTTGGAGCTCCAAATGAACCATGAACATGAAGAAAATGCAAAGATAAGAAGAAAGTAAGAAAAGAGTTAAAAGCAGAGTGAAACTCCAAGGTAAAAACGGAAGCGTTTATATAGACAGGTAAAAAGAAGATGGTGTTGGAAAGACAAAGGGCCACATTAAATGCAAAGGAAATCAATAATCTTCCAAAAGAATTAACTTCTAATCAATTGGAAAAATAGGCCTCAAGCCCAATAAACCTTATGCAACAACCGAAGCGCCAAAAAAGAACCAGTTTTAGAGTATTAAGTTACATCGACTAGAAATAACAAACCCATTGACTATCCAAAAAAGGATAAAACCATAAAAAGGCTAGAGACCACTAGCCACGGGAGAAATCACATCATCACCCACACAAAGCCTCTTCCTCGCGCCACCATCCACTCCTGGGTAAGAACTTTCTTGGTGATCTACATCTCCCAGACGCTAAGTACCTTTTCCACCCGCGACAGTGGAAGCCACACTCATGGGAGAAGGGGAAACACCACCCTCTTGCGTATTTCTCCAACCTCTAGACCAAAGATCTCCCAGAACTCAAAAATGAGATAAGGATCATTGAGGTCACCTATAATGGTACCCATCCTCGGAGGACGGTAACGGCGAACTTTCACAACTCAGCCATACCACTTAGAGAGGGAGAATTATATTGGGGATGTAATGCTTAGTGATAGGCAATATCTTGCATATCGCATCCAGTGGTCGTTAGCGTCATTTATAGGTGATTTGACAATGTTATGGAGCATATTACTGTAATCCAGACCTTGTAGTGTGAATGCGTTATTCATGAGGATTACAGACATTAGAGAGAAGACAAAAGAGAAGATTGCCATATGGACGAAGGCGCGACAAAGCAAAAGAAGGCGCAACCACAAAACCTTGGGCGTGACCGCGCCCAAGGTGGAACGACCGTGCCACTATCTATGAGCCAAAGTAAGCACATGAGGTTGGTAGTGACCGCGCCATTGTTGAGACGTGAGCACCAATATTACTTTCTACAGGATTCACATCGGACCTCTTTCCTCATTTCTGATGAAGTTCCATGCTGGCCTTTTAGCATTAGTTTCTTTATGTTTATGGGTTTAATAAATAGGGTTAGGATCCTTGCCTCCTTTATCATTGATTCCATCTTTTCTAAGTTTATGTTGTTGAGAGAACTATATCACACTAGTCTCTTTTGCTTTGTTCAACAAATGAAGCCTTCAGATGATTGGTTTATAAGACTTATACTTTAGTTCTTATTCATATTCGGATTGTTTCATCTCTCTTGTTCTCTATTGTTAATTGGATTTGATTTATCTATCTAACCGTATCATCTAGGTTGATTAGATCTATTCATATTGCTAGGGTTTGACTTGTCCTTGTTGGAAGGTCATATCTATTGAGTAGCAAATCGATTGCATCACCTAGTTAGGATTGTGATTATAGAGAGAGTTGATTATGTTTTAAATATCGACTTAAGTCAATGGTACTACATACACATATCTAAACTTGAGTTCATTGCTACTTCACTATTAAATCTTGATAGTTTCAGGGCTGTAGTTTAGTAATGGTTATTAGGACTAGTTGGACTAATAACTATACAAGAACAAGGATTAGAACAACCATAGAATATGAATTGTAGATGAACTTGAATGTCATTAGGAGCCAATGATCAACCGATCTATCCGTTGTGTGAGTACTTGTTGAATGAAGTGTTTTCCCATTATTACTTTACAATTTAGTTAGTTTAGTTGCATTCTAGACCCCTTTCTGTACTTATAAGTTGACCACATTAATAACACAAGAAATCATAAGGTGATTCTCTTTGCGATTTGACCCTTGCTTTCCACTTTACTAGTGTAGAGTAGATAGTTAGGAACTATTACTTTGACCGAGCATAACTAGATGCGTTATCCGGTTCGTCAAATTTGGTGCCATTGTCGTGGAGTCAAAGATTATTTTCTTGTGTTTTTGGTTTGATTGACTTTGGTGTTGACTAGTGTATCGTCAACACCCGTTCTACTGATTAGTTTATTTGCTGGGCCTATATGAGATATGGAAGGAGAATGGAAGAGGATTGCTGAGCATCTAGCTGAAATCAAGGATTTGGTTGATGAGATTCAAAAGAATGTAGTTGTTGATGTTAATGTTTCTAGTGGATATGGAATACCATGTCCTTGGTATGAACAACACCGGTATAAATACAGCCCGAGGTATAGAGATTATCCGTAACATGAGCAACAACAATGGTGGAGGCCTTGAAATCCTCAATCTAGTTAATGACATTCAACTAAAGATTCACTCAACGCATCCACTGCAAAGATGCTGAACAATTTAACTGAGCACTTTGCAAATCGTGCCCAGACTACCAAAGAAAACATTGAGAAATTGGCCCAGATGCGAGAGAGCAACAAGTAAATGGAAAAGCAGATTAAGCGAATGATGCAGGCAATATATACTCTGGTGCAAAATCAATCCGATGCACTGCAACCTTAGACCATGGTTAATCTAAGCATTATTAATGTTAGTGCTATGACATTAAGAAGTGATCAAAGCTCAAAGAAGATGCCAATTGATGAAGAAGAAGTTGAGGCTGAGGAACCGAAAGACGCGCACCCGCGGCTCGAGAATCACGAACGTGCAATAGCCCTCGCAAAGCAGAGCAACTGCTCACCCAAGCCATAGGACCACACCCACGACACTGAAAAAGGGCACTACCACACCCCAGTCCAGCGTGACCGCACCAGCTCCTCTATAGACGTGCACGTCCGTGCACCTAAGCCGCGCAACCGCGCGATCTTGGTCTTCTTTCCGGAAGCATGTGCATGCCTCTGCCCTTCGATGCGAGACCACACCGAGCCACCCGTTGACGTGCGCACCCACTCTCTTGACCCAAGCGCACGTTCCCATGTTCCCCTCGATGATGGTTTCCCTTTGTAGTTGAACTTTGATAAGGATGATCCGGGCGCGCCACTTGATGTTGAGGACATGATAGTTGGTCCGAGTGGTGATCTTGAGCTGAGCCAACGCAACTACGAGGGTCTAAACCTTCCACCACTCGGGACTCTAAATCCTCGATAACCCTTTTCTTGTTTTGCTAAACTCTTGAAGGGGCCACACACGATTAAGAGGATGAAATCATCGAAGGAACAACATAGGGTGTCGCATCCAGGAGACTTCAAGACACAAAACAAGGGTTGGTACTATAAGATAGTAAGGAAAAGAGGAGGTGTTAAGACCTAATATGTGAGGAAGAAGAAGGAGTTTCTGGATGAGTCGGGCCTTGAAGGGCCGAGTGATGGATGATCAAGAGCTAGAAGTCGAGTCTAAGACTTTAACCAAGGCATTTCCCGGGAGGCAAGCCGAGAAATGAGGTATTTTTCCAATTTCATCAATTTTTTTTATCTTGGTTCTTTATTTCATAATAGGGACATTGTGTACTTCACGTGTGCGGGAAGGAATTATATCACTATGTTTGCTATTTCCGTTGTTTTTCAAATTTTTGAGTTTGTTTTGAATTTTGTGAGCCGACTATCATACCCCCCTCCCCTATTTCATTCTTTGTGAACTCCTATAATGGTGCATTGATTTTCAATCTTTTTAATATGTTTTAGATGTTGATACTACAATTGCGTTATGATGACTCTATGATTGATCAAACTGAGTACTTTGACTTGCGTATGTGGACTATGATTAGGATGCATTAGAACCAATACTAGAATTGCACTTTTAACCTTTCATCTCTAGTTGTATCATGTTGTTCATATTATTTTGCGTCGATCTTTTTCATTTCAAAAATGCATAAAAAGAGAATAAAAGGTGGGTGAGCTCCTAGCACAATAAGTCGGAAGAGAAAGCAATCTCCGTGGTGTCAAAAATATCACTCCGGGTTTGATCCTCCATGGCAAAGTAAAGAGTTTTCATTATTTGACCCGCATCGTATAACAGACGGGTCCGATACCTAAATAAGTGATTTTTAGGAAGAAAATACACAAATAAGTGAATAGGATGAAAAGAAGCAACAAAAGTCTATATGGTATTACTTGAGTTGAGTTGTGATTTTTGTACTCTTAAATGTGTCAGAGCTCGTGATATCTTGTCATAGATTATGAAGCATGTTAGGAAGAGAAATTGTCGTTTGTTTAATCTTGCGTTATTATCCTTCATATGTCACTTGGACAGAGACAACTTTGTATATTCTATAGATTCATTATCATATGCATGTGTAGGACAAACATAGTTCACGTTTGGGGAATTTTTGATGCCAGGCATTTTGGATTAGTTTAGAGTCGTTTGAGTCTTGCACTATTTTTGTTTTTATAGATTTTTAGGATCTGGAGTCTACTCCCGTGCTTTGATGATTGCAGGTACTTTAGAGCTGAAGTGTTGATGATGACCACCACTATCAAGTTTTCTCATACTCGCTGAGACTGACGTGCATAATGGAGGAGTGAGTTCATTGCAGCTTACTCGAGGATGGGCAGGGTCTAAGTGTGGGGGTATTTGATAGGCGATATCTTGCATAGCACATCCAGTGGTCGTTAGCGTCATTTATAGGTGATTTGGCAATGTTATAAAGAATATTACTATAATCTAGACCTTTCAGTGCAAAGACTGTAACATCTCCAGCCTAGTCGCTACCCCACATGGACCAGACCTAGCACTGAAGGCATCATAGGTACAACCCATACAACCTCCCTGCCTTTATTTATAAGGAGGAGATGGGTTGGGTTTCATAGGTTGCAACCCTGATGCCTTCACTGCTAGGTACGGCCCACGTGGGGTAGCGGATAGGATGTAGATGTTACAAAGACATTATTCATGAGGATTACACACATAGAGAGAAGACTAAGAGAATATTGCTACATGAATGAAGGAATGACCACACATGAGAAGGCACAACCGTGCCAAGCCACAAAACCTTGGGCACAATTGAGCCCAAGGTGACGCGGCAGTGCCACTGTCTACGAGAAAAAGTGACCACATGAGGTTGTGCGTGACCACACCCTAGGTGGCGCGACTGCACCTCTGTTGGGCCGGGAGCGCCGAGATTACTTTTCTACTGGATTCACTTCGGGCCCCTTTCCTCCTTTCTGATGAAGCTTCTGGATGGCCTTTTAGAATTAGTTTCTTTATGTTTTTAGGTCTAATAAAAAGAGCTAGAAGCCTTTCCCCCTTATCCTTGATTCCATCTTTTCTAATTTTACGTCTTTGATAGAACTATGTCACACTAGCTTCTTTTGCTTTGTTCAACAATTGAAGCCTTCAAATGATTGGTTTGTAAGACTTCTACTTTAGTTATTATTCATATTTAGATTGTTTAATCTCTCTTGTGATTTATTGTTGATTGGATTTGATTTATCTTTTTGGCCGTATCATCTAGGTAGATCAAATCTATTCATATTGCTAGGATTTGACTTGTCCTTGTTGGAAGGTCCTATCTATTATGTAGCAAATCGATTGCATGACCTAGTTGGGATTGTGATTGTGGAGAGAGTTGATTATGTATTAAATATCAACTTAAGTCAATGGTACTGTATGCACCTATCTATTCTTGAGTTCATTGCTACTTTGTTATTAAATTTTGATAGTTTCAGGGTTGTAGTTTACTAATGGTTATTAGGATAACTATACAAGAACATGGATTAGCACAAATATGAATTGTAGATGAAACTCGAACATAATTAGGAGTCAATGATCAACCAATCTATCTGTTGTGTGAATACTTGTTGAATGAAGTGTTTTCCCATTATTACTTTACAATCGTAGTTAGTTTAGTTTCATTCTAAACCCCCTTTCTTTACTTACAAGTTTACCACATTAATAACACAAGAACTTATAAGCTAATTCCTTGTGAGATTCGACCCTTGCTTACCACTTTACTAGTGTAATGTGGGAATTATTACTTTGACCGAGTATAATGACACAAGTTATGCGGTTCTTCACTCAACCATCTTAAGAATGCCTACATCGCACCCCACATCTTAAGAAAGTGGTATTTTGTTTCTTGGTTTGCTACTCTTAATCGCCTTCCTACTAATGAAAATATGACCCACTGAGGAGCGGTTCAAGATGACAATTTTGTTCTTTGTGATAGTGGTACCGAGTCTATTACCTTTGGTTTGAATGTAGGGTTGTCGCTTCTATTTTGTCCAAGTTTATGGATTGTCAAGGTATCTCGATCCATCATGATTCTCTCCACCCAGTGTGGAGCTGGTTTAGTGCGTGTAACCGGAGATCTAACTCCATCTACCTTGGACGACTGCTTGCTTTTATGGGAGTAGTCTATTCTACTTGGAGGCTTAGAAATAATGTTATCTTTAATAATAAGCTTGTTAATGTTGAGGTTGTTTCTAGCGATATTATATCTACTTGTAGATTTAGAATGGTGGATATGCTTAGTACTAGCAGAAGGAGAGGTAGCACTATGTTGAGAAGGTCGTATGGAAAATGATTAGGTGTTTTGGACTTAATATAATTTCTTACCATTTGGAGAAAAATATATATAATGCGACCACCCGTGGAATTCTACCCGCAACCAATGACAAATCACGTTCATCTTCTGATTCACCTCGACTAGTCGAGCATCACACAGAGCCTTATTCACCCAAAGGTACTCCATCTTCCGCTTCAATCATAATCCCTCCTCAAGCGCCTCCTTGATTTTATCCTAGACGTTCTCATATTCCTTTTGTAGATTCCCCAAATGAGCAAAAGTCTTTTGAGCATCCTCTTTCATCTTCTTAGCATCCTCCTCCCTGTTAGGAAGGGTTTGGCAAAGACGAGAGATCTCGAATTCATGTTTCTGGATTGTCTCAGGTTGGGTGAAAATCATTTGGAGCGAAGAGAGTAGCCGGGGCAGGTGGCAAAGAAGCAAGAAGAGTACCACTCGCCAGATGCACTGAGAAAGGTCATGCGGCTTCATAGGAAAAGAAGACTCGTTCCCTTTGATCACGAGATCCTTCTCCAGGCCATCTAGCGAATCAGCATCCAAATCGGGAAATTCACTCAACAAGCAGCTGAAATCCGTAAACTCCATACTTCCACATCAACAAACCAGGGTATTGTTCACTCACCTGGTGGCGGATGTTTGGGACTCACTTTGTCCTCCTCTAGTCACGAGCGTGTGACATACTCCTAGAAGGTAACATGAGTTACCCGGTCAAAAGCGGAAAGGATGTTGTCCTTGCGGTTGGCCTCTTCTAGAGTCAAAAGGCGGGAAGGCCTCCCTACCAAGGGCTTACTCGAAAAGTGGATCCCCTATGGTAAACTTAACAAGAAACCATAATTTATTCCACCCCTCCACTTTGTTTGGACGAGAAATCATGTGGTTATATCCAACCACCACGGTGTAATACCCGCTAAAGACGTTACCTTTCCCTTAGAGCTTCTCCTTCTAGCTGTAGAGCAAGATTATTAGCCGGAGTGTGTCCATTCTAGGCGATACCCCCAGGTCATAACAGTATAAGTATTAGCTTTCTAGGCTCTCCACTAGTTGTGGTGTACCTGGATGGGGTTAATACCCAATTTGTTAAGAAGTTTCAAGCTCACACAAGGGAGAGGAATGCGAAAACCACCCGTGAAACTCTCTAAGTTCACCGAGTAGAATCCTGGGATGTTCTGAAACAAAGTATCCCCTCTCTCCGGCGAGGCCGCCAAAGTCCCCGAGGGAAACAAATAAATTGCCAACATGCGCTTCAATCTCTCATATGTGAGGGAAGACTCGTCATCCCCCCCCCCCCCCCTCCCCTCCATGTTGGTAGTACATTTGTATAGAAGAAGGCTTTACCCGATCATGAAGGACCTGTTGAAGTACTATTATGGCCTTATCAACACATGTGGGAGATTTGATGCGGCAACAAGAGACAGCAGGCTCAACCGCGGTCGGCGCCCTTTTGGCTTTTCCAAGACCCTCTTCTTTTTACCTTGCTATATAAACGCGTCCAGTATTACATTGGAGTTTCACTCGTCATTGCATTTTCTTCGTGATCATGGTTTTTTGGAGTACCAAATCCATTCCTATGAACGGGTGGTGGGCCAGATAGGTGCTATGTCACACAAATTCTTAGAATAATAGGTTCTAAATTATTAAAATCATATCTACTAATAAAGTTGGAATCCGATAATGCACAATCCCTATCATGTACATATTTTCTCCTAAATATGACATCATCTCTCCTCTACGTTCAACCTACCAACCGACCTCACAATCTCATTGTGTCTTTGTCTTCTAAACATAATATTTACACCATTCTATTTTTTCAAGCACCATTCAAGCTAAGTTCTCTCTTCGACTTCCCATCGTGGAAGTATTTCCGGCCTTGTAGAATTCCCTATTCAAAATCCACCAAACTCGATTGTTTAGCCTTCGAATTGGAATCTCATACATTTAACGTATCTGCCACTTTCTTTGTTGATCTGTTCATCTAAATTCTATGATCATCTCAATTCTATGTTCCATCTTTTATTAATATTTATACAGAGATTAATAGTCTGAACACATTTGCACGAACAAAATTAGCCCAATCACTAACCACTAATACTTATAAAACTGATTTTTTTAAAACAATTAAACACTCTAATATCAGCAAATATAAAATTAATAATTACAATCCTTTTATTATATATTTTTACCATCTCATATTTTATAACCTTGTAATATTAAATGTTTATATATCCTTTTACATTCCATAACACCAATTAAGATATTATAATTATGATAATAATTATAATTATTATCCTTTGTTGGTCTACAAATTAATAAAATAGATAAAAAGTTCTTGGGGATTTGATTGAATAAAATACAAATGTAAGAAAAGTAAAAATAACTTAAATTACCTAGGACAATTAAAAAACCAACCCCAGAAAGCCAAAGGTCAAAAGTAACATAATCCCAAACAACATAAAATACTCTAAAATAGTAAGACATTGCTTCGAGGTTTGAACCTAGTTCAAATAGTGTAAAAATCTTTACAGATCATTATGTAACAACGAGTATAAATAAATAGATGATTCCCTTCCCGAACAAGTATACGAATTGTGATTCCTGTATGGAATAACAAATTTGCAACAATCTTGATGCACCTTTCCACAACGCATTTTTGTTCTACATACATATAATAAACCTTCTTGCATCAGATAATATACCAACACAAATTCCACTTCAGAAACAATTCCACAAAAATCACTTCTATTATCTAATCTAATCTATCTAATATACTATAAAAGTCGAGTTGGGGTCAATTAATTACCTCCAATTCAACCTCATTTTTCCGTTTTTACCCTTACTCTCACTTTATCAAACAATTGATATTCATAACTACTTCCCCTTCTACCCTCTTTAATTAACTTCGAGTTGTCATTATTTACACATCTAATTCATCCATCATTTATGTGGCATTTTAGATGATCAATACTAAGACATTCTGAATACCTATTCTTCAATAATAATATTCCAATATTATATAAAAAATAGTTGGAAGTCCATTACACCCTCATTCAATATTCAATAATAATCTTTTAATATACATAAAAAATTGAGTTGAATTGGAGACATTTGGAAAAAAGAATATAGTGCTCTCTTCCATGAACCTTGAATTTTCATCCCCACCCAAGCCGGAATTCATCCCAGAAACCCAACCTTCGTCCAATACACCTGATCCACTGCATGTTCCCCCCATCCCTGCCCCTAGTCCATGGGCCTACACTGGCTACGAACCACCATCCTACCTCTCCGCCCTTGCCTGGGACCCCTACGTTAGTCCTGAGCACCAACCCTCTGGCCTCAGTGGCTGCCCTAGTCCTTTACTCACCCCCTTTCACCCCCACCCTAACCACCACACCGCACCTCCCCATGCGCCGGCTATCACCAGAGTCTGGAAGGATATCCTAGTCGCTGGCGGAGTTGCGCAAGCCACTCTCCTGATGGACATGCACGTTCTCAGAGACAAGATGACCATTTCCTTCCCGTATGGTGATGAGGGCGACCCGGAGGTTGTTATTTCCCAAGAAGTGGTCTCGGTGCTATAGGAAGTCTAGAAGCAGTCTGTGATTATCAAACTGCTAGGGCATTCGCTAAATTTTGAAACCATGGAGAGGAAACTTCGAGAAATATGGAATATCAAGAATCGCTGGCAACTGTTGGATCTCTCGTGTGGTTATTTCCCGGTGCGCTTTGGTGAGAAACAGGATTTTGAGGAAGCGCTGTCCTCGGGCCCCTGGATGATCTTCGGGAGATGACTTGTGGTCAGAAAATGAGCACAGGACTTCCGAACAACACATCCATTCTCCACCACCCCGACTTGGATCCGTTTTTTGGAATTCCCGATATCATACTACCAAGAGGAATTTCTCCTCAACATTGCTAGGGGAGTAGGAGAACCTGTCAAAGTGGACATGCAGACTACTTTGCCTAATCGAGGGAAGTTTGCTTGGGTATGCGCCCAAATTTATCTTGAGAAGCCACTAAAGGGTTCGATCCTTATCAATAAGGAGAGATTCTTGATTGAATATGAGGGCCTCCCAACAATCTTTTATTACTGTGGTCATTATGGACATCTGAAAATCAGTTGTCCATTTCGCCGTTCACCAGTGTCGGAGGTCCGTTCACCGATGGAGTCCCATGGGTTGAAGCAAATACTACTGAAAACCCTCCTAAGGAACCCTAGGTATCGGAAAAGACGGGATTTCATGGGGAATGGATGGATGGAGGAATTCTTCAGCGTCACCGGAACTGGAGGGCCTAGAAGGAAGCCATGCTTCACCATTAGTTGTTGGTGATGGTGACTTCTGCCTGCCCGAAGACCCCAATTCTGACAGGCAGGAGGGTATGGAAGCACCTACAACGAATGGCAACAGGTTTTCGACACTGGTAGAGGAGGGGGATAGTGACTTAGTGGATGACACTTCGGATCTAGAGACAGATGGGTCTGATTTTGCCAAAAAAGGGCAAAAAAATTTCAAGGTTAGTGGGGGTCAGAACCCACCTGTGCAGAGAAAGACAAAAATGAACAGGAGTAGCCCTGGAGTAGATACAAAGAAGACGGTTTTCCCAAAAGTGGGAGTCAAAGGTCCAAATGGGTCGGACCTAAAAGGCCAACCATCCACTTCCACTAACCCGGCCCAACCCTTAAGGATCCTAGTTCGGATGGGGGTCATAAAACCCAGAAAAATAAGAGAATGAACTTGAGAAGGAAAATTAAGAAGTATGGTTTGGAAGAGGTTGTCTCTACGGATGATTCAGGCCGCAGGGGGGATGAACCTAAGAAAAAGCCCAGAAGCAATGCTTCTATGGATCATGGGCCCTTAAATCCAACTAATATTGCTCCGGATAGTAATGTCCTAACTCCTCGCGATCTTGTTGCACCCGCTATGGATGATCCTACAAGTGACCTCCCACCTTGGGAGAAAGCGTCGCCAAGCCCTATCTCGGGCAAGTTCTGGAAGCATACTGAGTTACCTCAACCCTCTTATATCATGGCCAACGATAAGCCATCGGCCCTGGAGGAAGAGGAAGTTCAGTCCCATGCTCAGGAGAGCTCGCATACGGATATCCAGGAAGTCTAATTTTCATCTGCATTTCTTTGTTCCTTATCTATTTTTTCTATGTCAAAACTCATTTTGGAATTGCAGGGGTGCAAGGAGTGACAACTTCCACCGAGCCCTTCGGTACCTTAAGAATCATCACAATTGTGATATTATCTCTCTATTTGAAACTAAAATATCGGGTGCCCAAGATGATGCTTCATGTGCCCGTTTTACTAACTTAAACAATTTCCATGTTGAAGGCATTGGTTTTGTAGGAGGTATTTGGCTCTTATGGCGTTCGGACATAATCAACTTAACGATTGACAGAGCAACTCAGAATTTCATCCACTATTCCTTCCCTCAGGGTCCGACTATTTGTCACATTATCTATGTCTATGTCCCTTACACTGCTACTAGACATGTTTAGTTTTGGCACGATTTGGATATGGAAATTGGGAGTATCAATGATCATTTCTTGATTAGGGGTGATTTCAACACCATACTTCACCCTTTTGAATGGATGGGCAGGACATGAAACCTCTACACTGATTTTGGGCTCTTCACTATCATGATCAACAATCAGGGCCTAATTGATATGGGTTTTCAAGGAACGCCATTCACTTGGAGTCGAGGAAAATCTCCTGTTGTTAGGGTCTCTAAAAGACTTGAACGTGTACTTATAAATCAGCAGGGAATAATCTTTTGTCCTAATGCCCTGGTGTCTCACCTTGCTTCTTTTACGTCCGACCACTGCCCGCTCCTAGTCAGCACCTCACCGTCTCTGTCTATCAACCCCACATGCCGACCTTTCAGACTTGAAGAAATGTGGACTAAGCACTCGTCTTTCCATGGGATTATCCAAAACAAATGGAGAGCCTTCCTAGATACTTTGAGAGCCCTCTCCCTTCGTACAAAAGACCTCAAAATCAGGAATAGAGTCGTATTAGGGAACTTACACGTGTGGAAGGCCAATCTGATAGCTTCTCTGTAGGCTGCCCAGGTCCTTTTTGGCGGGAGCGTCTCTGAATCACTTCTTCAAAGGGAGATGAATATCAAAACCGAGCTTGTCAAGGTCCTTGATAACAAAGAACTCTTTTGGCGGCATAAATCTAGGGAGGAATGGCTCTCTCTTGGTGATCGAAACACTAAATACTTCCACACTTCTACTCTTATCGGAAGGAATAGAAATAAAGTGGAGAGGCTGGAGGTGTCCGATAATGTGTAGATTGAGCATAGGCTGGATATGGAAGAGCACGCTATTGCACTCTTCAAGGATCTCTACAGAGACTCGGGAAACGTCACTGGTAGGCTCGTCCCAAACAGTTTCACCCCCTCCATGCAGAGTGTTGAGCCGATCTTATGGTGCTCATTCTAGGCCCACCGATTTGGTCTGCTATTAGAGCTATGAAGGCTATGAAAGCACTAGGGATTGATGGCTACCAACTTTTTTTCTATCACGAGTGTTGGCCGGTAGTTGAGGAGTCTGTGATTCAGTTTGTTCAGAATTTCATTGCAAACGGGGCCTTCCTAAGGGAATCAATGACACCCTTCTGGTCCTAATCCCGAAGACCGATCAACCTTCGCGGATTTCTCAATATAGGCACATAAGTCTTTGTAACGTCTTATACAACTCCTTTGGAACAGGGGAGTGACACACCAATTTACCCCCTCTCATGGTATTCGGCAAGGAGACCTAATGTCCCCGTACCTCTTCATTCTTTGTATAGAGCGCTTGTGTCACCTCATTCTTGAGGTACATTGAGAAGGGAGAATGGAAGCCGATACACCTTAGCCGTAGGGGTCCTCTTATTTCTCACTTATTCTTTGTCAATGACATATTATTGACGGCCTAAGCTTTGGTTGAACAAATCAGAATAACTCTGGATATTCTAGACATTTTTTGCAAAGCTTTGGGGCAGAAAATCAGTATTGCAAAGTCTAAAATCTTTTTCTCCAAGAATGTGAATGATCTGGCCTGGGCTAACCTTCAAAGAGTTAGTGGTTTCGAGGTGGTCTCTGAGCTGTGAGTGTATCTTGGGATGCCTATCCTGAACAAGAATATCACCACTGCCGACTTCCACACTATGCTCGATAAATTTAGTAGCCGCCTCTCGGAATGGAAGAGTAATTCCCTTAGCATGGCGGTATGTGTAACGCTTACCACTATCCTCCCTCCCAATCTACACTATGTTGATTGTACCATTCCCATCAGGGTTTGGAAGCGTATGGACTCCATTTGCAAAGGTTTTATTTGGGGTAGCTCCTCTACCCATCGACGTATGCATAAAATTGCTTGGGAAAAGGTTGTGAAACCGAAAGAGGAGGGAGGTTTGGAGGTTAATACGATGGAAGTTTTAAACAAGGCACTGCTTGGTAAACTCGGGTGGCGATTTATGCATGGTCGGGGATCTCTTTGGGTCGAGATCCTTCGCAACAAATATATCCATGCTAATCCCGAGACAGTCCCCTCATCTCATATCTGGAAAGGAATCCAGACGGGCACTAGAGAAGTGGTTTCTAAGGGTGCTTGGTGGATCACGAACGAACCACTAGCTTGGCTTTAAGGGTTGTGAATGACGTGGATATTTCCACGGTCAGCTCCTATTGGATCAATGGCTCCGGTTGTAAATGGAACGACCATGCAAACGTCCTACAACAACATATCCTCCTTCGCTTGGCAGGCTATCAGCCCATATTGATGATCTGAATACGAAGAATGGGCTCACTTGGGGGCCTACTAGTGATGGATATTATTCAGTCAAGTCTGCATACAAGTTGTTACTCCCTGGAACTCAAACTGTGTCCATTGATACACAGTTCTTCAAGAATATTTGGAGAATCTGCTCGACGGAGCGCGTGAAGACCTTCGTGTGGCTTGCAGCCATGGGAGGTGTAATGTGTAATGCGGAGCGATTCAGGCGACACATCTCCCCCTCACCCAACTGCCCAACTAGTTTCAATACACCGGAAACTTTGGAGCATCTCTTTCGAGATTGTCCGAGAATCGGTGATGCTTGGATACGTTGGCCTCGTTGTCGCGATGACAGAGAGCTTTTCTCTACCCCTTTCTCTACCTGGCTAAGATCTAACATTACCTACATCTCTCTCTCCTCACATAGCAATCAATGGGATGCAACTTTTGCCACGATAGTGTGGTGGACATGGAAGTGGCAAGCTGGTGTTTGTTGGAATTCTTTAGGAGGGAGACCGACAAAACTTCATCGAAGCTTACACTCTCCAGTACAGGATGGCACATTCGGGGAGCATGGGAGTGAACCTGAGCCTCCAGAGGATCGTCCAACACATTGTGTGGGAGAAACCACCACCGGATTGGGTCAAATGCAATGCGGATGGTTGTCTTTATTCCCAACTAGGCGCAACCGCCGGTGGTGCCATCATAGACTACAGAGGACAATAGATCCAGGGCTTCACACATAAATTGGGTTCATGTTCAGTCCCAATGGCGGAACTATGGGCCATTTATGACACCTTATACCTGGCGTGGGAGTTGGGCTTTTGCCGCGTCATTTGTGAGTCGGACTCACTGCTTGCCATCACGATCCTCTCCAAGAATAATCTCCACAGAAATCACCCCTTTGGAAGCCTGGCCTTCTTGTGTCATGGCTTCCTCCGTAGGTCCTGGACTGTTCAACTCCGACACGTCTACTGTGAAGCTAAATCCGTGGCCGACGCCTTGGCGAGCCTCGCCCTTCACGCCCCCATGTCATGCACACATATCACCTCCCCTCCAGATGCTATTATTACTCTTATTATGGCGGACTGTCGGGGTGCTTCTACCCCCGCCTTATCCCTGTAATTTAGTTTATGTCGTTCGAGGCCCAACAATCTCCACTAACACAAAATTGAGTTATTTCTCCAAATCAACCTCTACTTTATTCATTATACCCTCATTCAATCTTGAATTTGTATATTTTACCCTCATCTTTTAGTTATCTAATTTTATATCTATCTAACTAATTAACTATATATACCATAAAAATTGAATTAGATGTCAATTAGTTTCCTCCAAATCAACCTATATATTACCATTATACCCTTACACAAATTCCAATTACCCATTATTTCCCTTTATACCCTTTACCCATTTATTGTTCCTACGTCTAAATCTAGCCTTTCATATTCCCCTTGTGGCAGTTACATACTCCACTTCCAATTCTTCTTCATTTACAGTTCCCTCTTCCAAATTCCGACTCCCTTTCGCCATAACTTCCTTGAAACGTAGTTTAGAGTGTAAATCTCTCTCTTAATTGTTATACATATGTGCTCCTCTCCGCTCGCCTCCTTCCTCCTCCTCTGTCTCTTAAATACTTCATGAAAGACGCATGATTTCTAGATCTATCCCTTCAATCCTTCATAGGAGTGGTGTGCGAAGACAACATGGTGAGCTGGTGGTGGTGCGCCCTGCTGGTGTGGCAAAATTGGCCATGTGGCCTAAGTTTGTGCCAATTGATTCCAGATATGGAAGTTGACATTACAATCACAATGAAAAAATGCAAAACCAATCAGTATTTGTACTTAGCAAGAAACACATACACCAAATGGATGCTAAATTTAGAGCTGAAAACATCTGGAAATAAAATTTAAGAAATCCTTTCTCATAAGATAATATAGAAAATAAGATGAGCATGGTGATGGAGTAGGACTTGGAAATACCGGACAACATCATAACATAGACGAGCTTCTCCTGGAAGGCCATCATAAGCAGCACCTTGACTATTACGATGTCGCTGACACCGTAGATCAACGCAGGGATGTAAGACACCATAGATTCATAGTCGATGGGGAAGATGAAACGCAACGGGTAAATGTATCCGCTCTTAGGGTTTTATTTACTTTATTGAAATTTTTTAACTCTAGATTTTGTTTATGTTTTAACGGTTGTGAGAAAAATGATAGGCAAGGGAAGGAGGCTAATAACATTCTTGCATGTAAGATTTATTCCTCGGTCATAATTTTTTTTATCGTTTTAATCCTGAATCTACTAATTTTAGGATAGATTAGAGTTTCTATACGAAGAAGAAGGGATTGTGTCTTTTGTTCCTGATTTCTTCCACGAAGATCCTTACTCACCTGACAATGTTGAGAAACGATGACCTGTCAGGTTAAAGTGTCATGAGCTGCAAGCTTATGTCAGTTTAAAGTGTCATGGAGCTGCAAGTTTATGTTTTAGGTACTTACTCCCATAAATGCATTTTACTTGCTTATACTTTAGTTGAAATTTGTTATATGTGTATCTTCATTATCTCCATACTTTCTTATGCAGAAATATTGTCTTAATTCAACTATCAATTCTGATTATATCCTTTATCTAATTTCTAAACTGTGATTACCTCCATATATACTTTTAGGATAAATGATTCTTTGAAAATTCTTAGATGTGTATCTTCTTTATCTTCATAGTTTCTTATTGAGAAATATTCTTAATTCAATAATCAAACCTGATTGCCTCCTTTATCTCTATTCCTGCATTGTGATTACCTTCATATATACTTTTAGGATAAAGGATTCTAGTAAACGAAACATGATACTAAAGCTCTAAAATGAAAGGGAGCATCAAGGATTAAAGGAATAAGGTTTTGTTGGGGGTAATTGTTTTTAGCGAAAAAAAATTGTCAACTTGAAACATAAGCTTGCAATGCAATGTCATTTTTATTATCTATCAAGTGAATCTTAAAATTCACAACTAATTATATTTACTATCTTCGAACGTCTATCTCTTCTTAAGTGCTCTATGCATAATTCAGTTATTTCTATTTTCCAGCTAAGCTGGTTGTGTAGTTGAAAGACGTAGACTATATACATGGGGTGATGCTTCTGCATGCTTTTTTTCTGTTGACATAAAAGGTTCAGTATAAGCTTTGAATAACTCATTTTGGAACTCCACTATTATGTTGTTACTCTGAATGTGTTAATGTGGGTTTACTTACTCAACCTAGACATATGTAGATACTCTCCTTGAATTAATTGATAGGAAGAGTATAGTACATCATAATACGTGATCGTTAGCTCCTATATCGATGAATTTGGCATGTTTACAGTGCATATTACCATAATTCAGACCAAGCGATGCCAAGATACTAAATATGAGGATTGTGGGCTTCCGAAGGAAAGACAACCAAAAGGGTGCAAGCTAGAGCTGCTTACGCTAGTGGCGCGACCGCGCCAAACCCCGCGCGACCGCGCAGGCATGCACGTCCATGTACATAAACCACAAGACTGGAAGTTCAAGGCCCTGTCCAGGACTCAACCACACCGACACATGCGCGCCCGCACCCATGACAGGTCGGGATTACTCTGAAACCCTACTTCCTCCTTGTGCTGCGCTTGACCTTCCTTCATTTGTAAAGTATGGGCTAGGGTTAATTAGGTTAAATGCTTTGACATTTTAGAATAAATAGGGAGAGTTTTGTCTCCTCCCTAATTATCACTTATCTTTCATTTCAATTTACGTAGTTTCTAGCAATGAGCCAGGAGTAGTCTCTAGACTTTGTATGGTTGGTTTTAGCCATTAGGTTGATTCAATGTGAGATTTCTATCATTGGTTCTCATTTATAATATGTCTATATTGTTGTATCCTCTTGCTTTTAATATCTATTGAGTTGAATTTGCTATCTGGATTATCACCTAGGTTGTTTAGTTCAATTTCATATAGCTAGACTTAGGTTTATCCTAGTTGCAGAACCTAACCATTAGAGTAGCAAAATCACTACCTCGACTAGCTGGATTTGTAGGGATGTGGAGGTTAATGAGGTGTTAGTAGCCAAGTGGCGCTGCATCTTCCTATCTGTTTTTGTACTTTATGCTGCCTAGGAGAAAGTCTTAATAGTTTTAGGGTTGGATTCGTAGGTAAGGGCTATTAGGACTAGTTGATTTAATTAGCTACTTAGGAACAATGATTAGGAAAATTAGAGGACATATAGGCGATAGAAATATGATAGGGAACCCAAATAGACGAACCTAAGACCATTGAATCAATATAATTGGTGAATACTGATCATATGAAGTGTTTGTCCTATTTTAATCAAACAATCTTCAGAAATTAGTTTTACCAAATCCCCTTTTGTTACTTTTCTAGTTAATCTTATTAATATCATAAGAATTGATTGTATTTCGGTTCCCTGTAGGATTCGCCCCCTACTTTCCACTCTACTATTGTAGAGGAGTTTGGATTGGATTAATTTTGACCGGAGGGCCTAACGACACCTCTGTCAAATTGGCACCTTTGCCGGGAAACCAATTTTTCTTTTCTTACGATATTAGTTTGATTGGCTGCGGTGCTAACTAGTGTATGGTCAGCACCCGTGCTACTAATCCTTTTCTTTCTATACTCATTCCAAAGATAAAAAGGAATGTGAAAAGGAGAATAAGAGAACGAACGGCTGAAATAATGAACGATCTAGAGAACCACGACAACAATCAGGTCCCGGTGCAGACACCGGAACATTTGCAGGCCAACCAATTGCTGATGAATCCGTTTCTTGAAGCGTACGCGCAGAAGAATAATCTAGCCGGAAACAAGATGATGCGGGAGCTTACTATTCACAACTTGACGCAGTAGCCTCAAGCGGTGGTCCTACCACCACTTGCGCAGGGAGTGACCTTTGAACTTAAGTCCGAAGTGATCAACCTACTCACCACCTTCCATGATATTCCCGAAGAAGACCCTATTATGAACCTAAACCAATTTCACGACATATGCATGACCATGAATTTGGTCAACGTGTCGGAGGAACAAATCAAGATGAGGGCATTCGGCTTCACGTTGAAGGACACGGCTAGAGCTTGGTATTACCACCTCCCCACAGGTACGATAGACAGCTGGCAAAAGTTGAACCTACAGTACCTAAACCGCTATTTTCCGGTGAAGAAAGAAAACACGGTGAAGAGGGAGATCACACAAGTAAAGAAAAAGGAGGGGGGTCATTATACGACTACCTAGAGAGATTCAAAGGGCTTTGTGCTAGTTTCCCTTTTCACGGCTATGATCAGCTTGACTTGGTGTTGTTCCTTACCCAGGGGATGCTTTCTAATGAAAGAAGAATCATTGACATTGTGTGCGAAGGAAGTGTTCTTAACATGACCCCAGAAGACGCAATGGAGAAGTTGCGCAGCATGACCGAAAGCACAAGAAGCTTCAGAAGAACGTACACTACAAGGGTTGTAAACGTTGCAAACTCGAAATTGGAAGGATCAAACTTGGCAGGAGAGTTCTCCGAGATCAAGAAAATGCTCCGAGTTTATTGCCCAACAGCGAGCAGCGCCCCGCACGTCTTTACGATATTTATGCAAGTACGAGTCACCATTTGGAGGCATGTCCTGAGCTACGGGATGATACAATCGCTGAGGTAAACGCGAAGGGAGGATACGAACCTCCTCGTCCATGGGAGAATCAATAGCAGAATTTCCATCCCCAATATAGAGATCAGCATGAGCAACAGAGGTGGAGGCCTCGTGAGCAGCAGCAGAATCAAGGAGCTCCTACTATGGAGATGATCAAGGACTTGAATAAGACCGTCGCCATCCTCACATCAAACGCTCATAACACTGATTCGAGACTCAAGAACCTAGAGGTTCAATGGGGCAGATTGCGCAGACAATCTCGATATTGGCGCAGAATAACTCAAATTCACTACCAGCCGAAACGGTGGTGAATCCGAACCAAAACATGACGAATCCAAATCTTAAGATCAACGCGATGGCATTGAGGAGCAGTAGGAATTCCGAGAAGAAATCAAGTCAAGAAGAGGAAGCACAAGAGGATCCGACATAGGCGCGCTCGCGCACAGAGCCACGCGACCGCGCAACCATTATTGAGAGCTCGCGCGACCACGCCACCATAGAACGCGAGCACGCAACCCTTACTGAGAGTGTGTCCGACCGTACATTTCCCGGGCATGCCCGCTTCCCCTCTACTGAGAACTCACGCCACCGCGCCCTCAAGGAGCCCGACCGCGCGTTTACGGAACCAAGTTCCGGAAACTTGGCACGACCGCGCCCCATCGAGCCCGACCGCGCTAATTCTACTGCAGGCAAGCGCAATCGCGCCCCTTGATGCGCAACCACGCCCACCTCACTGTCGAGCTTTAAGATCCCGAGAAGAAGGAAGTTGACGAGACAGGCCAGATGGAGGAAGAAGACGAGATAGACGACCTGAGAGGAGACTTCAATCTCCGAAAAAGCAACTATGCACACTCGAACTTCCCTCCACTCTATACAAAGAAGCCACTGGCCCCATTCCCTGAAGCGTTAAAAGACACTAGGAGGCCGTCAGATGATACGAATTAGTTCGAAATCTTCAACAAATGTGCAGTATATATCACACTACTCAAGCTAGTCCAAAGCATACCAAGGTACACAAAGTTTCTTAAGGAAATTTGCACGATCAAGAGGAAGCAAAAGATGAAGGAGACCAGTAGAGTAATAGAAGGAGAGAGAGTATCCACGATCTACTAGCAGCGCATGCCCCATTAGTTCAATGATCCCGGTATGGTAACTGTTCCTTGCCAAATAGGCAATACTAATTTTGATCGAACGATGCTAGACTTAGGGGCTTGTATAAATATCTTTCCATACTCCCTCTGCAAGAAATTAGGACTTGGACCTTTAAATGAGACAGATTCTAGTCCAATTAGTTGATGGGTCGACTATCCTCCCTAGGGGGGTAGTAGAAAACATGCTATTCAAGGTAGATAGGCTATTTTTCCTGCAAATTTCTACGTGCTAGATATGGAGAATGATCGGGAAGGCATACCTATACCGTTAGATAGACCGTTTATGAGAATGGAAGGCACTAAAGTAGACTTAGGGAGGGACATTGTCGTTAGAGTTTGATGGAGATGTGGTTAGCTTTGAGACCGGGAGTGATAAGGAGTCCAGAGATCATACAACGAGTATGTTTGCTATAAAGTTGGATGATTCCGAAAGGCATATTGATAGGTTAGAGTTAGCTTTGGCCTATGGCCGCCCCATGTTGATTTTATAGGGAGAAATCCCTCCTTCTCTTCCACCCATTTTTCAGGTACCCAGAGTGATGTTAGAGTTACCTCCGGGACACTATGTGGAAACAAAGAGGAGATACGATAAGGGGCTCACAAAGAAGAAAAGAGGTATTAAGCAGTACTGGAGCCAAAAGGATGAGTGGGCCACGAGGTTGGCCGAAGAGGGTTAAGATGAGCAAGAGGTCGAGCCAATGACGTTAAACAAAGGCGTTGTCCGGGAGGTAACCTGGTGAAGAGGTAATTATCTTTGTCCACTTGAGTTATATTTGTCCTTATCTCACAATGAGGATACTATGTAGTTTAAGTGTGGGGGAGGGGATTAGCTTCACCTATCCCTGTATTTTAAATTTTTGAGTCAGTTTTCCCCTTTTTGATTGAATTATTAGAGTCGATATTCTTAGTTTTCCTCTTAATTGAGACTGTGTGAATTTCTATAAAGATGCATGATCTTTTAAGCTTCCTACTATGCTTTAGATGTTAATATTTCAAGTATATATGGTGGGAATATGTTGGATTAAGTAGAGGACTTAGGCATGAGCATGTGGATTATGACTAGGACACATTAGAACCATATTAAGATTGCACATTCACCATATTTGCTTTAATTTATCATTATTTCATAATATATTGTTCTTGTCCCTTTTGCGTCATGAATGAAAAAGAAATATAAAGGTAGTGAGCTCCATGTGAAATAAACCGGAAGAACACGCGATCTCCAAGGTGTGAAAAATAACCAAGGGTTCGATCATCCACGACCAATAAGCAAAGAGCCTCATAGTAGCCTGGACCGTAAAACAGACATCCTCTACCTAAAAACAAATTGGCCCGAACTCTAAGATCTACGTGCCCGGTACCCAAAAGTAAAAAATGTGCAAAATGCGTGAATAGGACAAAAAGGAGCAATGAAAAAATGCATGTGATGTAGCTTAAGTAGAATTGTGGTTGTTGCTTGCCTTCAACAGTATGGGAACTTGTGCGAAATTATCATAAGTAGGTAGCATGTTAGGATGAGTTTTGGTCACTTATTTAACCTTTTGTTATCCACATTATATGTCACTTGAATAGAGACCTTTTTAGTATAGTTTGGAGATTTAGGTGATTGCATTCGTGTAGAGGTAAGCATAGTTCGAATCTTGGGGGATACTTGATAACATTGTTAGTTAGATAGAGTCTAGTTAGTTAGTTTGCATTATTTTGAAGTTTTTTTGTTCTAGAGTCGGAATCTACGCCCATCGCTTTATGATTGTAGGTACCCAGAGTTAGAGCGCAGAGCCGACAACCACTACCGTCAATCCATCCATACTCGCTGAGTTCGTGTGGAGTTAGCAGCAGTTTACTCGAGGATGAGCAAGGTTCAAGTGCGAGGGTGTTTGATAGGAAGCGTATAGTACATCATAATACGTGGTCGTTAGCTCCTATATTGAGGGATTTGACATGTCTAGAGTGCATATTACCATGATTCAGATCAAGTGAGGCCAAGACACTAAATATGAGGATTGTGGTATTCCGAAGGAAAGACAGCCAAAAGGGTGCAATCTGGAGCCGCTCACACCAGTGGTGCGATCGCGCCAGACCCCGCGCGGGCGCGCATGACCCATAAACAACGCGCTTGCGCCAGCCCACGAGGCCAAAATTTCAAGGCCCGGTCCAGGACACGACTGCGCCAAAACATGCGCACCCGCGCCCGTGACAGGCCGAGATTACTCCAAAACCCTACTTCCTCCTTGTGTTGCGCTTGGGCTTTGGTCTTCCTTCATTTGTAAATTATGGGCTAGGGTTAATTAGGTTAGATATTTTGTCATTTTAGAACAAATCGGGATAGCTTTTCCTCCTCCCTAATTATCACTTATCTTTCATTTCAATTTACGTAGTTTTTAGCAATGACCCGGGAGTAGTCTCCTAGACTTTGTATGGTTGGTTCTAGCCATTAGGCTGATTGAATGTGAGGTTTCTGTCCTTGGTTCTCATTTATAATATGTATCTATTGGTTTATCCTCTTGCTTTTAATACCTATTGAATTGAATTTGCATTCTGGATTGATCACCTAGGTTTTTTTAGTTCAATTTCATATGGCTAGGCTTAGGTTTATCCTAGTTGGAGAACCTAACCATTAGAGTAGAAAAATCACTACCTGGACTAGTTGGATTTGTAGGGATGTGGAGGTTAATGAGGTGTTAGTATCCAAGTGGCGCTGCATCTTCCTAAATATTCTTGTGCTTTATGATGCCTAGGAGAAACTCTTAATAGTTTTAGGGTTGGATTCATAGGTAAGAGCTATTAGGACTAGTTGAATTGATTAGCTACTTAGGAACAATGATTAGGAAAATTAGAGGACATATAGGCGACAGAAATATGATAGGGAACCCAAATAGACGAACCTAAGACCATTCAATCAATATAATTGGTGAATACTAATCATATGAAGTGTTTGTCCTATTTTAATCAAACAATCTGTATAAATCAGTTTTACCAAATCACCTTTTGTTACTTTTCTAGTTAATCTTATTAATATCATAAGAATTGATTGTATTTCGATTTCCTGTGAAATTCGAACCCTACTTACCACTCTACTTTTGTAGAGGAGTTTGAAGGGGATAAATCTTGACCGGAGGGCCTAACGACACCTCTGTCATTAATCAATGTATTTTCTTCATTGTGCCAATGCCAAATTTAGTTTGTTGTTCAAACTGTTTCATGAGTTAAGTCCAAGTACAACCATTATGTTTATCAAGGTAAATTGAGATGAAACAAACAGAGGCAGACATGCTAAAGTAATCAAAAGTACATCTATACCTCAAAAGTCATCGTGTCTAGAGTTTATGATTATGTATAGCATATCTCTATTACCTAAAAGTGTCAGAGGTAGGAATGAATAGTACTGGACTTGGGCTTTAAAAAAACTTCTGTTGGGCTATAATATCGGGCCTAAAATAATCTGGTTTTCTTCATTCTTCTAACAAAAGATCTTGGAAATTAGGGTTTCTCTCCCGATCTCTCTCTTGTCTCTCTCACTCTTCTCTTTCTCGTTATTCAACAAAGACTTATCTGGGTATTCGGATTGAGGGGCGGCGATTAGGGTTCTGTTGTATTCCGATATCGAGTGTTTTTGGGCGATGACTTAGGAGTAGCTGGTTTTGTAGGCAGAGACTTTGATAGAAGAAGGACTAAGGCGAATAAAGAAGGAGGGAGGCGGATGGAGAAGAAGCAGAAGGAGATTGAAGATGAAGTAGGAAGGGTATTGAAGACGAAGGTTCTCGATTTGAACTAGGCAATCAAAGACGATGACTTCAGAGGCAACTGAAGAACGAGGAAGGCTAACAAATGCATTAATATGGGGGTTGTTATAATTAGGGTTTAGATTTGGGGTTTTTTGAAATTCTGGTTTTAAATTGGGGATTTCACTGTTTCGATTTAACGATTTGAATTGGGAGTTTCAAGTTAGGGTTATGAATTGTGGAATTTAGGGCTGTGAATTGCAAATTTCAAATTAGGGTTCTGAATTTGGGGTTTTTAATTTGGGTTTTTGATTTAGGATTTTAATTGGTGATTTCAAATTAGGGCTCTAAATTGTGGATTTCTGGTTGTGAATTGCCGATTTCAATTGCGGGTTTGGAATTAGGGCTTTTAATTAGGGTTTTGAATTTGGGGTTTCCATTTGGTGATCGTCTCTCTACGCCTGGCTCCTTCTCCGAGCGTGAGGCCCTCAGAATACTCGTGGCCGGTAGTGATCTCTGCATTGCTTGTTGCTGCTCCCTCTGTTTCCGCCTCCCGTGTTTGAGAGATCTTCGATTGGCTTTACAAGGTTCTTCTCCAATTTCCCCTTTTTCTTGTCTTTTCATCTCTGAAACTCAAGATTCTGAGTTCTTTCTCTCCCTGTTCAGTGTTAGCTAAATTTGCTTTGATATGTGAGCATGCTCTACTATGACTTAACTTATATTTCTAATAATAAGGTGTCAATTCTGATGTACCTTCTTCTATAGTTCAGGATTGACTTATGATTGTGGCTAACCAGCTGCCCGTTGAAGCACAGTGAAGGCCACACAACAAAAGGTGGACTTTCAGTTGGGATAATGGTGTTTTTTTTCAGTTCTAGAATCTCTTCTAATTTTCCATTGGTAATGGGCGGTATGCCAGTTGGACAGCAACTATCATTGTCTCCTAACAATGACAATCAACCAGTGATATGGCAGGCCCTTTCTTATACCGAGATAAGTCAATTTTTTTAAAGATCTCTTCCCTCAGTTTCTCCAAATCCAACCAATTCTAAGTTTAAATGGTGTTTTTTTTTTCAGTTCCATGATGGAATGATCTTCCATTGGTGAATGGTGCTATGGCAGGTGTACAATTGGACTATTAACAAGGCATATTGGGGATATTATGCAGTAATTTGGATTTGATTGTTTTGTGACCTCAGATCATCTAATCTCTACTTTACTTTCCATTCAAAAGGTTGATCTTGATCTTGGAAACTATGAATGATTTATTGACATCAAGATGACACCGGATAACAACATCACAACAGGGACAATAAGCCAGTTAAGGAGTGAATTCAAGTACCTTCTTTTATCTGTGTTTATAAATTCGTTCAAAATTAACTTTGCCCGTAAAATTTGACAGCATGTCCGTTGAAAGGAAAGGAGAGGAGACTATTTAGAAAAACAGTCCAGGTATTTTCTTCCAGTTTTACCGTATGTAATTATTTTCAATCTATAAATTATTAATTTACTGTGTATTTTTTTTTGTTAGGTTGTCCCTCAGAAGACAGACTCCATTCAAGAATGTATTGAAAGAGTAGCACATGTACCAGTAGATGGAAAAGATGGGCCACCTGATGTTGTGTTATAGAGTTAGGTGGAACTATCGGTAAGTTGATAATCAAACCGTGAATCTGCAAGAAGATCAAGGTTGAGGAAACAGGTACAGAATCGTATAATTTCTTAATTAAATCTCGTTTGAGAGAGGCTGCTGAAGTTTTGTTTTGTAGGCTGAAACTGAAGAGCTTGCAAAGCGAGTTGAAGCCTTGAGTGCTGAGAATACCGCTCTGAGAACCGAAATCAATCAGCTTGCACTCGCCCACTTTCGAAGGAATAATGTCACTCTACATGTATACAACAATGACATACAACTCATGTTACAATGTGGTAAGGTGGAAAATCACGAACGGTTCCCCATATGCACATGCTTCGCAATATTCAGTTTAGTATCACATGCTCACAAACTTTCTTTCTATTCTATTTAGTTATCTTTTCTATTAGATCCTTTTCGCCGTTGTTTGTGTTTGTCTATGAATTGGATGTTGTTTCCGTGTATTCATTGCTCATAGATTGTGGATCTTGATGGATGTATTGGATTTTAATTTGTATGTATCAAGTTTATTTGCATGAGATTTCGACTTGACCAATTAATTTTAACTTCTGAGCCTCTGCATCTACTTAACTGGTTGTGTGGGAGAACTGGTTTGTGAAGTGAAGACTTAGTTGCTTTCTTGGATTTTCATCGCTTTTAAGTTACATCTGTCTGTCCATATCTTGAATATGTGAAACTTTATGCGTCGCCTGTTCCATAGCCACATGATCTGACAATCTTTTCTTCTCTTTTTTCCTGACAGATATCTCAATGAGTTGCTGGGAGAGCGTCAGAAGCTTAATCGTTTCATGCATGTACTCCCAAATTGTTGTTGTTTGTTGAACCAGGGTAAGTTTTCAATTCACCTCATAATAAGGATGAATTGCTCAAGGTGTATTCTATTATTATTCTACTTATTTTGACTACATTATCTTGTTGGCTTATGCACTTCGATAATATATTATTACAGAAACTCTTGTTCTCTGTCTCAGTTTTCTCCTCCATCTTCTTCACTTAGAGGTATACTCCACTACATCCTATGAAAAGAGTAAGACCTTGTTTTCAGCTACCCGATTACAACAAGATAATTACAGTTCATAACATGTGATTTATGAATAAATACTTTATCACAAGTAATGCTGCCCTTTCACCTATGTGGGTTTTGTATCCTTCTTTGATAACTACAATTCATGGAGTAACTGCTATTGATTGTTATCATCTAAAATTATTCCTCATTTGCTTTCAGCCTATGAGCATGGTTTTACCTGCTGTTGTTGGATTCAAATTAATTGGAAAGTTGCTCGATGGTGTCACTGCTACCGATTTGGTCTTGATTGTGACACAGATGTTGAGAAAGCATGGTGTTATTGGCAAGTTTGTTGAGTTTCATGGTAAGTTGCAGTGCTATCTGATGATATGAACTTTAATTTTGTAATCAAAGTAGTCTCAGTAAAACCTTTTCCTGTTACAGGTCAAGGTGTGTGCAAGCTACCACTTGCTGATAGGGCCACTATTGCAAACAAGATGTTTGTTGACTACAATGAGGTAATATGAACTAAAGGTGATATAGTTTCTGTATGTTTTTTTCCTGTCATATATAACGCTGATCTGTTGTGGATAGATTTGGAATACACTTTATTTTGGATGGGCTTTATTAATGAAATCGGCCCATTTAGTTTCTAATCGGCCCATTTAGTTTCTAACCCTCTATTCGCTGACCAGACATCGGCCCATTTAGTACTAAATTTGCTTAGTGGACTTGCATTATATTATACATATATATATATTTATACTTTTTTTCATGGTTGAATTTGAGTGCAGCTATAACATTAAAGTATATTTTTTACAGTGAGTGGAATACACATGTCTTAAACTAAAGTAGCCTTTCTTTTACATGTGTCCTGTTCTCAGCAGAAACTCTACACGTGTCTTCCACTTGAACTCACAGATAGTTGTTATTTATACTTGTTCTTTAGTCCACTTTTCACATACTATATTATTACTTGTAACTTAGTTAGTTAGTTCAGTTTCCACTCTCTAGTGTGCATACATGTTTTCTGATTTCTGTTGAGCCAATAGTGCCTCAGGTTGTTGTTCTCATTTTCTCCCTCCCTTCTTTTGCCTTTCTTTTAATTTAATTTTTTAATTATTTAATTTTAAATTTGTTTAATTATTTAATTTTAAATTTGTTTAATTTTTTATTTTGAAATTTGAAATCTGGGTTTGCAGCTCTCGTATTCTGTCTTCCTTCTCTATGCATGTTGAGATTTATGCTGTGCCAACAACTTCTCAGTTTTCTATTCTCATTTTTGCCATTCCTTTTTCTGATTTTTGTTTGAAATTTGGAATCTCATTCTCCTTCTTTCCGTGTTTTTCTGACTAAGGAAATGTAATTTACATAGAATGAACTGCGTGTTTGTATGTTTTTATCACTTGAGGTTGCAAAGCCAAAAAAACACTTAATCGATACCCAGAACGCAGAAAATTTAAAACAACCTACTCAGTTCTGTACTTCTGTTTTATTATCTTATTCAGGATATATATGCAAACTTCCTTGACTTTAATTTCTTTTGTATGCAGTCTTCCTTAATTTCAGCTTCTTCAATTTATCCTTTCAATTCAACTATTTCAAAATTTCAAATTCAGTGACTACATTGCATTGCCTACTATTTAAGTAAAATAATTTTCTGCAAAAAAAATTCAGCAATGCCAGTTAACTTTGTGTAATAGAGAATCATATTTACTATCTTGGTTCAGAATACATCATTGATATTGTAATTTTAATATTGTTTGAAATACTCAAGGACATTTATTTGGACTTAGGTTTAAGAACATTGTTAT
>NW_027365525.1:0-107943 GCF_046119375.1 Phyllobates terribilis | reverse complement strand
TTGAGACAGAGAGAATCATTGCCAGATAAAGTAAAAATAATCCCAAAATATTCTTTAACTACACAAATAGTAAAAAACTAAAAAATGATAGTGTTGGTCCCCTTAAAAATAGTCTGGGTGAAATGGTGGATGAGGATGAGGAAAAAGCCAATATGCTAAATGATTTTTTTCAACCGTATTTACACAAGAAAATCGCATGACAGAAAACATGATCAGTGATAACAAAAATTCTCCATTAAATGTCACTTGCTTAACCGAGCAGGAAGTTCGGCGGCGTCTAAAAATCACTAAAGTTGACAAATCCCCGGGCCCGGATGGGATACACCCACGAGAACTGCAGGAATTAAGTAACGTCATAGATAGACCATTATTTTTAATCTTTAAAGATTCCATAATAACAGGGTCTGTACCACAGGACTGGCGTATAGCAAATGTGGTGCCAATATTCAAAAAGGGGACAAAAACTGAACTTGGAAGTTATAGGCCAGTAAGCTTAACCTCTACTGTGTCTAAAATCCTGGAGGGTTTCCTAAGAGATGCTATACTAGAGTATCAGAGGAGGAATAACTTCATGACCCAATATCAACATGGGTTTACGAGGGACCGTTCCTGTCAAACTAATTTGATCAGTTTTTATGAGGAGGCAAGTTCCGGACTGGACCAAGGAAATGAAGTGAATGTTGTGTATATGGACTTTTCAAAAGCTTTTGATACAGTTCCACACAAAAGATTGATACATAAAATGAGAACAATGGGGATAGGGGAAAATATATGTAAGTGGGTTAAGAATTGGCTCAGTGATAGGAAACAAAGGGTGGTTATTAATGGAACGCACTCAGACTGGGTCTCAGTTAACAGTGGGGTACCACAGGGGTCAGTATTGGGCCCCCTTCTTTTTAACATATTTATTAATGACTTTTTAGGGGGCATACAGAGTAATATTTCAATATTTGCAGATGACACTAAACTCTGCAGGGTAATCAATACGGAGGAGGGTAATTTTATATTACAGGAGGATCTGTGTAAACTAGAACCTTGGGCTGATAAATGGCAAATGAGCTTTAATGGAGATAAATGTAAGGTAATGCACTGGGACAGAGGAAATAAATTGTATAATTATATGCTTAATTGAAAAACACTGTGCAAAACTGGAACTGAAAAAGACCTGGGTGTATTGGTGGACGACAAGCTCACGTTTAGTGGCCAGTGTCAGGCAGCTGCTGCAAAGGCAAATAAAATAATGGGATGCATTAAAAGAGGCATAGATGCTCATGAGGAGAACATAATTTTACCTCTATACAAGTCACTAGTGCGACCACACTTAGAATACTGTGTACAGTTCTGGTCTCCGGTGTATAAGAAAGACATAGCTGAACTAGAGCGGGTGCAGAGAAGAGCGACCAAGGTTATTAGAGGAGTGGGGGGTCTGCTATACCAAGACAGGTTATTACACTTGGGGTTATTTACTGAGGAAAAACTAAGGCTTAGGGGTGATCTTATTACTATGTACAAGTATATGAGGGGACAGTACAAAGACCTTTCTACTGATCTTTTTACTCTGAGACCAGAGACGGGGACAAGGGGGCATCTTCTACGTCTGGAGGAAAGAAGGTTTAATAATAATCACAGACGCTGATTCTTTACTGTAAGAGCAGAGAGACTATGGAACTCTCTGCCACATGATGTTGTAATGAGTGATTCACTATTAAAATTTAAGAAGGGCATGGATGCCTTTCTTGAAAAGTATAATATTACAGGTTATACAGTGGTGGCCAAAAGTATTGGCACCCCTGCAATTCTGTCAGATAATACTCAGTTTCTTCCTGAAAATGATTGCAATCACAAATTCTTTGGTATTATTATCTTCATTTAATTTGCTTGCAAGGAAAAAACACAAAAGAGAATGAAGCAAAAATCAAATCATTGATCATTTCACACAAAACTCCAAAAATGGGCCAGACAAAAGTATTAGCACCCTCAGCCTAATACTTGGTTGCACAACCTTTAGCCAAAATAACTGCGAACAACCGCTTCCGGTAACCATCAATGAGTTTCTTACAATGCTCTGCTGGAATTGTAGACCATTCTTCTTTGGCAAACTGCTCCAGGTCCCTGATATTTGAAGGGTGCCTTCTCCAAACTGCCATTTTGAGATCTCTCCACAGGTGTTCTATGGGATTCAGGTCTGGACTCATTGCTGGCCACCTTAGAAGTCTCCAGTGCTTTCTCTCAAACCATTTTATAGTGCTTTTGGAAGTGTGTTTTGGGTCATTGTCCTGCTGGAAGACCCATGACCTCTGAGGGAGACCCAGCTTTCTCACACTGGGCCCTACATTATGCTGCAAAATTTGTTGGTAGTCTTCAGACTTCATAATGACATGCACACGGTCAAGCAGTCCAGTGCTAGAGGCAGCAAAGCAACCCCAAAACATCAGGGAACCTCCGCCATGTTTGACTGTAGGGACCGTGTTCTTTTCTTTGAATGCCTCTTTTTTTTCCTGTACACTCTATGTTGATGCTTTTTGCCAAAAAGCTCTACTTTTGTCTCATCTGACCAGAGAACATTCTTCCAAAACGTTTTAGGCTTTCTCAGGTAAGTTTTGGCAAACTCCAGCCTGGCTTTTTTATGTCTCGGGGTAAGAAGTGGGGTCTTCCTGGGTATCCTACCATACAGTCCCTTTTCATTCAGACGCCGATGGATAGTACGTGTTGACACTGTTGTACCCTCGGACTGCAGGGCAGCTTGAACTTGTTTGGATGTTAGTCGAGGTTCTTTATTCACCATCCGCACAATCTTGCGTTGAAATCTCTCGTCAATTTTTCTTTTCCGTCCACATCTAGGGAGGTTAGCCACAGTGCCATGGGCTTTACACTTCTTGATGACACTGCGCACGGAAGACACAGGAACATTCAGGTCTTTGGAGATGGACTTGTAGCCTTGAGAATGTTCATGCTTCCTCACAATTTGGTTTCTCAAGTCCTCAGACAGTTCTTTGGTCTTCTTTCTTTTCTCCATGCTCAATGTGGTACACACAAGGACACAGGACAGAGGTTGAGTCAACTTTAATCCATGTTAACTGGCTGCAAGTGTGATTTAGTTATTGCCAACACCTGTTAGGTGCCACAGGTAAGTTACAGGTGCTATTAATTACACGAATTAGAGAAGCATCACATGATTTTTGAAACAGTGCCAATACTTTTGTCCACCCCCTTTTTTAGGTTTGGTGTGGAATTATATCCAATTTGGCTTTAGGACAATTCTTTTTGTGTTTTTTCATTGAAGACAAATTAAATGAAGATAATAATACCAAAGAATTTGTGATTGCAATCATTTTCAGGAAGAAATTGAGTATTATCTGACAGAATTACAGGGGTGCCAATACTTCTGGCCACCACTGTAGTATATAATGGCCGACATATATTGCTCAATATAGTATCATGGCCCCATCTACTATATAATTGGCTTATCCCGTCTGTCTGTCCGTCCAGGAATTGCCGGCCGGACCAATCAGCGAAGCGGGATTTCAGAACAAGATGGCGGCCGTTAGCTCCATACTGTATATACTGGGCCCCATATATTGCTCCATACAGTATATACTGGGCCCTATATATTGCTTCATACAGTATAATGGCCCCATATAGTATATAATGGCAGACATATATTGCTCCATACAGTATCATGGCCCCATATAGTATATAATAGGCCCCATATATTGCTCCATACAGTATATAATAGGCCCCATATATTGCTCCACACAGTATATAATAGGCCCCATATATTGCTCCACACAGTATATAATGGGACCCATATATTGCTCCATACAGTATATAATAGGCCCCATATATTGCTCCACACAGTGTATCATGGGCCCCATATATTGCTCCATACAGTATATAATAGGCCCCATATATTGCTCCACACAGTGTGTAATAGGCCCCATATATTGCTCCACACAGTATATAATGGGACCCATATATTGCTCCATACAGTATATACTAGGCCCCATATATTGCTCCACACAGTGTATCATGGGCCCCATATATTGCTCCATACAGTATATACTGAGCCCCATATATTGCTGCACAGTATAATTTCCCCTTATAATATATAAAGGGACACATTTTTTGCTTCATACTGTATATACTGGGCCCCATATATTGCTTCATACAGTATACACTTGGCCCCATATATTGCTCCATACTGTATATACTGGGCCCCATATATTGCTCCATACAGTACTTACTGGGCCCCATAAATTGCTGCACAGTATAATGGCCACATATAGTATATAATGGGCCCCATATATTGCTCCATACAGTATATACTGGACCCCATATATTGCTCCATACAGTATATACTGAGCCCCATATATTGCTGCACAGTATAATTTCCCCTTATAATATATAAAGGGCCACATTTTTTGCTTCATACTGTATATACTGGGCCCCATATATTGCTTCATACAGTATACACTTGGCCCCATATATTGCTCCATACTGTATATACTGGGCCCCATATATTGCTCCATACAGTACTTACTGGGCCCCATAAATTGCTGCACAGTATAATGGCCCCATATAGTATAAAATAGGCCCGATATATTGCTCCATATAGTATAATGGCCACATATAGTATATAATGGGCCCTATATATTGCTCCATACAGTATATACTAGGCCCCATATATTGCTGCACAGTATAATGGCCCCATATAGTATATAATGGGCTCCATAAATTGCTAAACAGTATAATGGCCCCAATATAATATATAAGGGGCCCCATATATTGCTCCATACAGCATAATGGCCCCATATAGTATAATGACCACATATAGTATATAATAGGCCCCATATATTGCTCCATACAGTATAATGGCCACATATAGTATATAATGGGCCCCATATATTGCTCCATACAGTATATAATGAGCCCCATATATTGCTCCATACAGCATAATGGCCCCATATAGTGCTCCATACAGTATAATGACCACATATAGTATCTAATAGGCCCCATATAGTGCTCCATACAGTATAATGGTCCCCATATATTGCTCCATACAGTATATACTGGGCCCCATATATTGCTCCATACAGTATATACTGGGCCCCAGATATTGATCCACAGTATAATGGCCCCATATAGAATATAACGGGCCCCATATATTGATGCATACAGTATAATGGCTCCATATATTATATAATGGGCCCCATATATTGCTCCATACAGTATATACTGAGCCCCATATATTGCTCCATACAGTAAAATGGCCACGTATAGTATATAATAGGCCCCATATATTGCTCCATACAGTATAATGGCCCTATATAGTATATAATGGGCCCCATATATTGCTCCCATACAGTATATACTGAACCCCATATATTGCTGCACAGTATAATGGCCCCATATAGCATATAATGGGCCCCATATATTGCTCCATACAGTATAATGGCCCCATATAGTGTGTAATGTGCCACATATTTTGCTCCATACTGTATTTACTAGGCACCATAAATTGCTCAATACAATATAATGGCCCCATATAGTATATAATAGGCCCCATATAGTGCTCCAAACAGTAGAATGGGCCCCATATATTGCTCCACACAGTATATACTGGACCCCATATAATGCTCCATTAAGTATAATGGCCCCATATAGTATATAATGGGCCCCACATATTGCTCCATACAGTATAATGGCCCAATATAGTGCTCCATACAGTATATACTGGACCCCATATATTGCTACATAAAGTATAATGGCCCCATATAGTATATAATGAGCCCCATATATTGTTCCATACAGTATACTGGCCACATATATTTCTCCATACAGTATAATAGCCCCTTATAGTATATAATAGGCCCCACATATTGCTCCATACAGTATAATAGCCCCATATATTGCTACATACAGTATATGATGGGCCCCATATATTTCTCCATAGAGTATATAATGGGCCCCATATATTGCTCCATAAAGTATATACTGAGCCCCATTTAATGATCCATACACTATAATGGCCTCATATAGTATATAATACGCACCATATATTGCTCTATACAGTATAATGGCCCCATATAGTATATAATAGGCCCCTTATATTGCTCCATACAGTATATAATGGGCCCCATATCTTGCTCCATACAGTATAATGGCCCCATATAGTATATAATTGGCCCCATGTATTGCTCCATACAGTATAATGGCCTCATATGGTATCTAATGGGCCCCATATATTGCTCCATACAGTATAATGGCCCCATATAGTATATAATGGGCCCTATATATTGTTCCATACAGTATATACTGGGTCCTCTAAATTGCTCCAAACAATATAAAGGCCCCATGTAGTATATAATAGGCCCCATATATTGCTCCATACAGTATGATGGCCCCATATAGTATATAATGGGCCCAATGTATTGCTCCACACATTATATACTGGCCCCATAAATTGTTCCATACAATTTAACTGCCCCATATAGTATATAATGGGCTCCATGTTTTGCTCTATGCGGAATATTCTGGGCCCCATAAATTGTTCCATACAGTATAATAGCCCCATATAGTATATAATGGCCTACATATATTGCTCCATACAGTATCATGGCCCCATATAGCATATAAGAGGCCCCATATATTGGTTCCACACGGTATATAATGGACCCCATATATTGCTTCATACAGTATAAGAGGCCCCATATATTGCTCCACACAGTATATAAAGGGCCCCATATATTGCTCCATACAGTATATACTGAGCCCCATATATTGCTGCACAGTATAATTTCCCCTTATAATATATAAGGGCCACATTTTTTGCTCCATACTGTATATAATGGGCCCCATATATTGCTCCATACAGTACATACTGGACCCCATATATTGCTCCATACAGTATAATGGCTCCATACAGTATATACTGGGCCCCATATATTGCTCCATACAGTACAAACTGGGCCCCATATATTGCTCTATACTGTATATACTGGGCCCCATATATTGCTCCATACAGTACTTACTGGGCCCCATATATTGCTGCACAGTATAATGGCCCCATATATTGCTCCATACAGTATAATGGCCCCATATAGTGTATACTGTGCCACATATTTTGCTCCAAACTGTATATACTGGGTACCATAAATTGCTCAATACAGTATAATGGCCCCATATAGTGCTCCATACAGTATAATGGGCCCCATATATTGCTCCATACAGTATATACTGGACCCCATATATTGCTCCATAAAGCATAATGGCCCCATATAGTATATAATGGACCCCATATATTGCTCCATACGGTATAATAGCCCCTTATAGTATATAATTGGGCCCCACATATTGCTCCATACAGTATAATGGCCCCATATAGTGCTCCATACAGTATATACTGGACCCCATATATTGCTCTATAAAGTATAAAGGCCGCATATAGTTTATAATGAGCCCCATATATTGTTCCATACAGTATAATGGCCACATATATTTCTCCATACAGTATAACCCCCTCATATAGTATATGATAGGCTCCATATATTGCTCCATAGAGTATATACTGGGCCCCATATATTGCTCCATACAGTATAATGGCCCCATATATTATATAATGGGCCCAATATATTGCTCCATAGAGTATATACTAGGCCCATATATTGCTCCATACAGTATAATGGCCCCATATATTATATAATGGGCCCAATATATTGCTCCATACAGTATATACTGGGCCCTAGATACTGTTCCATACAGTATAATGGTCACATATAGTATATAATAGGTCCCATATATTGCTCCATACAGTGTAATGGCCATATATAGTATATAATAGGCCCCATATATTGCTCCATACAGTGTAATGGCCACATATAGTATATAATAGGCCCCAAATATTGCTCCATACAGTATATACTGGGCCCCATATATTGCTGCAAAGTATAATGGCCCCATGTAATATATAAAGGGCCACATTTTTTGCTCAATACTGTATATACTGGGCCCCAATATATTGCTAAATACAGTATATACTGGGCCCCATATACTGCTGCACAATATAATTGCCCCATATAGTATATAATGGGCTCCATAAATTGCTCCATACAGTATAATGGACCCATATATTATACAATGGGCCCAATATATTGCTCCATAATGTATATACTGGGCCCAATATATTGCTCCATACAGTACTTACTGTGCCCCTTATATTGCTGCACAGTATTATGGCCCCATATAGTATAAAATAAGCCCGATATATTGTTCCATATAGTATAATGGCCACTTATAGTATATAATGGGCCCCATATATTGCTCCATACAGCATAATGGCCCCATATAGTGCTCCATATAGTATAATGACCACATATAGTATATAATAGGCCCCATATATTGCTCCATACAGTATAATGGCCACATATAGTATATATTGGGCCCCATATATTGCTCCATACAGTATATAATGGGCCCCATATATTGCTCCATACAGCATAATGGCCACATATAGTGCTCCATACAGTATAATGACCACATATAGTATATAATAGGCCCCATATATTGCTCCAAACAGTATATACTGGGCCCCATATATTGCTCCATACAGTATATACTGGGCCCAGATATTAATCCACAGTATAATGGCCCCATATAGAATATAATGGGCCCCATATATTGATGCATACAGTATAATGGCTCCATATATTATATAATGGGCCCGATATATTGCTCCATACAGTAAAATGGCCACATATAGTATATAATAGGCCCCATTTATTGCTCCATACAGTATAATGGCCCCATATAGTATATAATGGGCCCCATATATTGTTCCATACATTATATACTGAGCCCTATATATTGCTGCACAGTATAATGCCCCATATAGTAAATAATGGCCCCATATATTGCTCCATACAGTGTAATGGCCCCATATAGTGTATAATGTGCCACATATTTTGCTCCATACTGTATATCCTGGGCACCATAAATTACTCAATACAGTATAATGGCCCAATATAGTGCTCCATACAGTATAATGACCACATATAGTATATAATAGGCCCCATATAATGCTCCATACAGTATAATGGGCCCCATATATTGCTCCATACAGCATACACTGGACCTCATATATTGCTCCATAAAGTATAATGGTGCCATATAGTATATAATGGACCCCATATAGTGCTCCATACAGTATATACTGGATCCATATATTGCTCCATAAAGTATAATGGCCCCATATATTGTTCCATACAGTATACTGGCCACATATATCTCTCCATACAGTATAATAGCCCCTTATAGTACATAATAGGCCCCACATATTGCTCCATACAGTATAATGGCCTCATATATTGCTACATACAGTATATAATGGGCCCCATATATTGCTCCATACAGTATATAATGGGCCCCATATATTGCTCCATACAGTATATACTGAGCCCCATTTATTGCTCCATACACTATAATGGCCCCATATAGTATATAATAGGCCCCTTATATTGCTCCATACAGTATATAATTGGCCCCATATCTTGTCCATACAGTATATTGGTCCCATATAGTATATAATGGGCCCTATATAGTATATAATGGGCCCCATGTATTGCTCTATACAGTATAATGGCCCCATATAGTATATAATTGGCCCCATGTATTGCTCCATACAGTATAATGGCCCCATATATTGCTCCATACAGTATAATGGCCCCATATAGTATATAATGGGCACTATATATTGTTCCACACAGTATATACTGGGTCCTCTAAATAGCTCCAAACAATATAAATGCCCCATGTAGTATATAATGGGCCCAATGTATTGCTCCTCACAGTATATACTGGGCCCAATAAATAGTTCCATACAATATAATTGCCCCATATAGTATATAATGGGCTCCATGTATTGCTCTATACAGTATATACTGGGCCCCATAAATTGTTCCATACAGTATATTATCTCCATATAGTATATAATGGGCCCCATATATTGCTCCATACAGTATAATGGCTCCATATAGTATATACTGGGCCTCATATACAGTATTGCTCCATACAGTATAATGGCCCCATAAAGTATATAATGGGCCTCATATAATGCTCCATACAGTATATACTGTGTCCCATATATTGCTTCATACAGTACAATGGCCCCATATATAGTATATAATGGCCGACATATATTGCTCCATACAGTATTATGGCCCCATATAGCATATAATAGGCCCCATATATTGCTCCACACAGTATATAATGGGCCCCATATATTGCTCCATACAGAATATACTGAGCCCAATTTATTGCTGCACAGTATAATTTCCCCTTATAATATATAAAGGGACACATTTTTGCCTCCATACTGTATATACTGGGCCCCATAAATTGTTCCATACAGTATATTATCTCCATATAGTATATAATGGGCCCCATATATTGCTCCATACAGTATAATGGCTCCATATAGTATATACTGGGCCCCATATACAGTATTGCTCCATACAGTATAATGGCCCCATAGAGTATATAATGGGCCTCATATAATGCTCCATACAGTATATACTGTGTCCCATATATTGCTTCATACAGTACAATGGCCCCATATAGTATATAATGGCCGACATATATTGCTCCATACAGTATTATGGCCCCATATAGCATATAATAGGCCCCATATATTGCTCCACATAGTATATAATGGGCCCCATATATTGCTCCATACAGTATATACTGAGCCCCATTTATTGCTGCACAGTATAATTTCCACTTATAATATATAAAGGGACACATTTTTGGCTCCATACTGTATATACTGGGTCCCATATTTTGCTCCATACAGTATATACTTGGCCCCATATATTGCTCCATACTGTATATACTGGGCCCCATATATTGCTCCATACAGTACTTACTGGTCCCCATATATTGCTGCACAGTATAATGGCCCCATATAGTATTTAATGGGCTCCATAAATTGTAAAATACAGTATAATGGCCCCATATAGTATATAATAGGCCCCATATATTGCTCCATACAGTATAATGGTCCCATATATTACTTCATACAATATAATAGGCCCCCATATATTGCTCCATACAGTATAATGGTCCCATATATTGCTTCATACAGTATAATAGGCCCCATATATTGCTCCATACAGTATAATGGTCCCATATATTGCTTCATACAGTATAATAGGCCCCATATATTGCTCCATACAGTATAATGGTCCCATATATTGCTGCACAGTAAAATGGCCCCATATAGTGTATAATGTGCCACATATTTTGCTCCATACTGTATATACTGGGCACCATAAATTGCTCAATACAGTATAAGGGCCTCATATAGTATATAATGGGCCCCATATATTGCTCCATACAGTATAATGGCCCCATATATTGCCCAGGGGAGGAAATTGTGCAACCCACCTCGGGGTCCTGGGATCCCCCAGTACCCCTGGAACACTTGTGTGCTGAAGATATAGCGGTAGCAAAACAAATGCTGAGAGAATAGTGTCATGTCTTCTCCAAAGATGACTCTGATATGACTCTGATATAGGCAGTATCCCGTCATTGCATTTGAAAATCAATTTGAAAGACACGACCCCAGTAACTAGAAGTGACATGTCTGTGCTAAAACCATTACATTGTGAAGTGAAAGAATATTCACAAGATCTCATCAAGAGAGGTTGGGTCCAAAAGTCGAAGTCATCTTATTCCTCTCCAATTTTCTGTGTTAGGAAGAAGGATGGTACGTTGAGACTCTGTTGTAATTACTGGGAGCTAAACCGAAAGTCAGTACCTGATCGACACCCGATACCAAAGATCCAAGATATGCTGGATAGCCAATCAAGAAGCACCTGGTTCTCTGTCCTCGATCAGAGTAAGGCATACCACCAAAGGTTTGTCGAAGAGTCCAGTAGACCTTTGACAGCATTCATCACACCGTGGAGATTATATGAGTGTATCTGCATACCGTTTGGACTCAGTTCAGCTCCAGCATAATTTCAGATGAGCATGGAGTCATGTTTAGAAGGATTGAGGGACGATATCTGCCAGCCGTACTTGGATGACAATGTGGTACACAGCAAAACCTTCCGGGAGCATGTTGAACACGTGAGGACCGTATTTCAACGATATTAACAACATGGAGTTAAGTTGACCCCAAAGAAGTGTGAACTGTTCAAAAGACAAGTCCGCTTTCTAGGGAAAATTGTGTCCAGAGAAAGATATACCATGGACCTAGCAGAAATCGCTCCTGTACTAACCTTAAAAGACAGGCAGCCCTCGACCGTCGGGGAGTTGATGCAGATATTAGGATTCCTCTCCTACTATCGTACTTACGTTCGGAACTTCTCCAGGATTGTCGCCGTACTATACCTCCTCTTGGGGGGGATAACAGAGACAACAACACTCACGGAGAAAAAGAAGAACGCGGGTAGGACCGGGCTTAAAAGAAAGAACGCTGTTTCATCCCATCAGCCCATTCTCTGGACAGCCGACCACCAGGAGGTATTGGAAAAACTAGCAGACTACCTGGTAAAACCTTGGGATATCCTGATTTCAATTTACCATTTGTTCTTCATTGTAACGCTTCTCAAGTTGGACTGGGAGCTGCCCTGTATCAGCATCAAGATGGAAAAATGAGAGTGATCGGTTACGGTTCTAGAACGTTGACAGATGTCGAGAAGAAATACCATCTACATTCCAGAAAATTGGAGTTCCTGGCATTGAAATGGGCTATCTGAGAACGATTTAGAGATTAGTTCTACTAGAGGAAAGAGTTTGAGGTATGCACTGACAAAAACCCTTTGACCTATGTCCTTACTACAGCCAAACTGATTGCAACGGGTCAGAAATGGGTTGCTGAACTAGCTGACTTCAATTTCAGCATCAAGTACAGGCCAAGAAAATGCAATGTGGATGCTGACGGATTGTCAAGAATGCCACTAGAGCCTGAGGAGTTCATGCAAGAATGCTCGGAGGAAGTCAGTCTGGAAGCAATTGAGATCAGTACCCAAGCAGTACAAGCTTATCAGGAGGAAGACACACAATTATGGTATCCGTTGATGGTGGAAAACACCATAAAAACGAGAGCACAAGATCACCCCCGGTCTATTCAACAATTACCAAAACGGCAGCACAACGGGAAGATTAGATAATTGGTAGAATACTACTTTATGTGGACCAAAATCGGTTTCCAAGTAAACGAGAGAGAGCCAATGAGTCATCAGCAGTATCTGTTTTAATTAAAGAGTGGACGAAGCTCTCCCTCACTGAAGACGGTATCCTGTATCGTAAAGGAGGACAAAAACGGCAGTTGGTACTACCCAGAGTATTCCATAGGTTGGTCTTCAAAGCACTCCATGAAAACATGGGACACCTGGGAGTGGAAAGGACAACCAACTTGATCCATGAACGTTTCTTCTGGCCGTACATACAGAGAGGTATTGAGAGGTACGTGACCAGGGAGTGTGCGTGTCTGAAACACATCAACACATCAACCCGGGCACCTATGGGAAACATCCAAACTACATATCCGTTTGAGATGGTCTCAATAGACTTTCTACATCTCGAGACGTGCAAGGGTGGTTACTAATACATCTTGGTGGTGATGGACCATTTTACACGATTTGCTCAAGCATATGCCACCACCAATACATCGGGTCGAACAGCGGCAGAGAAGATCTTCAATGATTTTGCTGTGAGGTTTGGGTTCACTACAAGGTTACGCCACGGCCAAGAAAGAGAATTTGAGAACCAGCTCTTTGCCAAGCTCGGAAAGTACTGTAGAATTCAGAGATCCCACAAAACGCCCTATCACTCAGAAGGTAATGGACAAGTGGAATGTTTTAACCAAACATTATTGTCAATGTTGCGCACTTTAACTGCTGATGAGAAGAAAGACTGGAAGAGTTCTCTGTCAAAAGTGGTACATGCCTATAACTGTGCAAAGTCCAACGGGTTGCTCACCCTTTTTCCTATTGTATGGACGGTCGCCAAGACTGCCAATCGACATCATGTTCCATACTCCGGTGTCAGAGACTTACAGATTGTATCAGGAGTACGTTTGGAAATGGAAGGAACGGATGGCAGGGGCATACAATATAGCGCCCAAAGTAGTTACGCAAGGACTGAGCAAGAGTAATGAGTACTATGATCGAAAATGTTATGGAGCAGAATTGGCACCAGGAAGCCAGGTGCTAGTCAAGAAAGTACGTGAGAAAGGCGGTCCAGGAAAACGTTCGTACTGGGAAGACGAGGTGTATGTGGTCGTAAGAAGAAAAGCTGATGACAGCCCAGTGTATGAAATCCGATTGGAAATGGGAGACAAGAAAACCAGAATAGTCCATCGGAATTTACTACTACCCTGTGACTATCTCCCACCACAACAAGACTTCCCAGAAGTAGACTGACATCGTCCGAGATTGACTAAAAGACCACCACAGACTGAAGCTCCGGAGGTGAATAGTGACCTTGAAAGTTCCGATGGAGAAGAACACACCATTGTATCTCTTGGACCAGCAAGGAGAGGGCTGTACCATCCTCAGGAGAGTTAACTAAACCCTGAGGCTCCAGAGTTCGTACCAAAGAGTATAGATGAAGTCCAATTCAGATCTGATGATCGAACACTGGCTCCTGAAGAGACCGATAGAGACTCAGGAGGAGCAAAATTACCAGACTGTGCGGAAACAAGCGACTCAGGAGAAGTACAGGAACTTACAGAGGCAGCTCCATGAGCATTTGAGGATGCACGGGAAATGAGTGCGGCGGAAGAAACTTCTGTGACCGAAGAACCCGTGGTCTCTGAGGAACAACCCACCAGGAGGATGTCGACGCGAGAAGTGAGGAAGCCCATGATGCTGACGTATGAGACACTTGCTGAACCGAGTCAAGTGCCAAGGACTGTTGACTGGAAACAGGTATCTCTGCCTGTGGACTAGGTAAGCCCACTTGAGTGGTATTCACCAATGTGAGGCAGTATTGAAGATGTTGCCTGGTGGAAAGACTTGTTTTCATGCTTTGATTTTCCTTAAAAGACTTTGTAGAAACAAAGAACTGTTAAAGCATAGAGAGAGAGAGCTGGTTGAAGACGTACGAAAAGCTCCAGCTGAAGAGATGCTGAGTGTTTTAATTGTGTTAATTGTTTATTTCTTATAGGCATCCTACAAGAAAAAGGTTATAAGATTAGGTTGTTATCAATGTTTATGAACGTTATACTAATTTCACAATGCCAATTTGCATATAAAGTTATTCAACTTTCACCACTGTCTCAGAATTGGTTAGATTGATCAATTAAGACGAATGTCGAGGACGACATTCAAAAAGGAGGGAAATGTGTGGCATGCAGAAGTAGGGCTGTTGCTTTAAAAGCATTCAGCAACTATTAGAAGTAACACAGGTACATGAGACAGGAAGTGTTGTGCTCCAGAAGCATCCAGCAACTAGAGGGTTTAACACAGTCACAGGAGAAGGGGAGTGTTTTAGCAGAGCCCCAGGGGGATTGTGGGGAAGTTGTGTACTGTCTGGCTGGAGCCAAAGAGAAAGGTGGTGTGTGTGTTCTGTATCTCACAGAAGCACCACTGCAAGTGAAAAGGATTCAAGTCAGGAGTAAAGCTAAGCACAGGTCAGGGAGAGTTCCTGAACTAACAGTGCAGAGTATTGTCAGGCAGACAGATAAGGACTGTAAGAAATGGTGTCACAGGGATCATCTCCCTCAGCAAACCCATCCCCCCTCCTCCATCTCCCTCTGCTGTAAAGAATGCTGTGTTCATTAATGTGCCTTTGCATTAGAACTGTGCTGTTCTGTACTACTGGGAAGACTGTGCACTGCTGTGCTGCTAAGGAAACTGTATTGTTTGTTACTGGAGTCTGTTGCTCATAAGACTTAACTTGCACTGGCTGTGCGGTTTCTTATTAAAAGCTACTGTTCTACCGTTTATAAGGACTCTTGTCAAGTGTGTCTGGTCACCAAGTGAAACAACCTACGTGTCTGTGCCTGAGGGTCAATACCCCTGTGTGCCTGAGAGAAGCTGCAGCACATGGTCTATGGTCTCCCTGAGTAACTGTTCCCCCAGGATGTAACCTGTTTCGCCCCTACCTGAACCTAGCGGCGTGCGTGTAACATGTATATGTTAAAGGGTGAGAATTTCCAACAATCCCATGTCTCAAACAATATTTAATACTAAGTTCTATATGGCATGTGATACTGAATATGTTATCTATGTTTTACAATGCCCATGTAAATTGTTATATGTGGGGAAAACAACTTGGGATTTTAAAACTAGAATAAACCACCATCGATATACAATTAGGAAAAGAAATTAGATTTACCTATGTGAAAGCATTTTGTGGAATTGGGACAAAAATGGAAGGATCTTATGTAAGCACTTTATATATGTAATTTTTATGATGTGCTGGAATGTTTATTTATTGATATCATTGCTGCACCTATTTAATATATCAATGTATACCATTGCACTGCTTGAGAAAGTTCCACACTTGGAACGAAACGTTGCCTTTTCACTATACTGTATATATGTATGTACAGTATATACTGTATATATATATATATATATATATATATATATATATATATATATATATATATATATACACCTATATAAAAAATCAGGATGGTGGGCCATCCAAATCTTGCACCGGGGCCCAACTGCCTCCAATCACACCACTGTTTAGGGCCACACTGGCATCAACTATAAATCACAAGGTGCTTGAACATTATATTGCTTTTTGGGTGGTTTAGTGGAACAATTGTTATGTGGACTGATGGCAATTATATGGAGCCTGGTAACCACAGTATATAATTAATAGGAGGGGAAGGACATCTCATAATGTGAGTCAAATCATTCTGTATTTGCACAAGCTATTAAAATCTAAAAAACACTTTTATGTATCTACAAGTGACATGGACGCCAGAACCCATCATATATAAAATTAGATGAAGGCCCGCCATACTGGCTCCATTTATGTGGCCTAGCAGAGCTGATTGTGGATAAATCTCTTGGTTTGCTTACAGGAACGTTTTACCTAAAGACAGAGGCAAGCTTGTGAGGAGCCATAGCACTCCGCAAAGGAAGGGCGGCAGCACCTCCTTATAAATTAAGCACCACTAGAATCAAATCAAATGGCACAGTTTAAACTCACCTGAGGGCGATAAAAAGATGTTCCTCTACCGAAATACAGCGCCTAATTGTTGTGTTTAGGAACTAAAGGCCAGCATGAAGCTCCTCCAACAGGCGATCAATGGTTACAAGGTGCATGCGGCAAAATGAGAACAATCTGTCAGGGTTGCGCTGTAGCTCCCCATACAGACAGTAAGAAGTGGCCTTTAGAGACCCGTTGGCTAAGCAGAGGATAAACCCATAGGTTGAAACGCCTCCTTGGATCCACATCACCCTGCGTAGATCTCCAAATCACCTTGATACCACCCAGGTCTGAAGAACCCGCTCACCAGGGGTGAAGGATAAATTAGCCATATTGAGAGCTTGGTCAATACATCAGACCAACAATGAGTATTCACTCTGGGATATCCCAGCAAAATGGATGTGGTCTAATCCTATGACCTTATTGGGGTTGTTTTTATAGGGTTAGGATCATAGAGGACCTTCATTTTATAGGAAATTGAAGCAAAACAGACTGGAAAATTAGACTAGAAAAATTGCACTCAGGGACACTGGAGGCTGTGACTCTGTTCACTCATGTGTTCAGGCTAATGAGGAAAGGGCTTTACATGACAGTAGATAAAGCTGAAGTCTTTCTGTAAAGCTGAAATCCCCCAGCATTCCCTGCCACTTCAGTGTCTGTGCGGAGCTTACTCTGATCATTTGCATTAATGAGATGTCATCAGCCTCTGTACATTCATCTGATATAGGAATAACAAAATACCTTTCTGCGTTACAAGAGCTCATCTGATTGGGAGCCATCAATCCATCCAGCTTTCTGATTGTTTCCAAAACTTACCAGCAGAATTATAAATGCAGTTATTCACGTTTGAATCATCATCATAATAATAATAGAATGTGCTACAGTGGTTTCTACCTCTATTTCCTTGGTCCATTTTGTCGACCGAAGGACTTGCCAGTTTTTTACAATAGTATCAGCAGGAAATTATCATTAGATGACTAGTAAACCTGTTGCCAGGTAATCCAACATAGCCCCCACCACTGATTGGCAGCTTTCTGCCTATGCACAGTGTAGACAGGAAGCTGCCAATCAGTGGTGTGGGTGGTGATATACAGAGCTCAGCATTCAGAGAACCGCTAGATCTGCCGCAGATAAAACAGTGATGTTATTAAGTAGTAGCAATAAAATACAGCACTCCTGGTAATTGTAGGTCCCCGGATAGGATCCCAATCCGTATCAATCAAATAGTAGAAAGAATCCGTCACTCTGAGGTGAGTAGAGTGAAAAACGTGAATCTTTTATTGCAGTGGTCCATATGGACAGTGTGTATTACAAGTAACGTTTCCATCATCAAAGACCTTTGTCAAACATATACTGTAGAGGATACTCGGAGCCGGGCCTTGCAGATGTCGCGGGGATGCAGTCGTGGCCTTGGCCCGTTCCGTGCCCAGGGCTGTCACATGAAAAATATGGGCAATTGGATGAGTGGTTGTTTGACTTCGCCACCTGTGGTTTCTGGTGAAGGCCACGAGCGCTGCAACAGTCCTCTGAGGCTGATGTTATGGCAGCTCGGTTTGGTACTACTCCCCACAGGCGGAGTAGGCCTCAGGGCAGTGATCAATGAACGATCTGTGTGGAGGTATGGTGGGTGCAGTGCCGCGCAGGAATAAACAAGCGGAGGCGGTGGATGAAGTCATCCTGGTCTTTACTCACTTTAGATGTACTTTCAGCCGCAAAGCTTCTCTCTGCTACACACGGCGTACTGCGGCCACCGGGTAGGGGGTTCAGCACTTCCCAGGTAGATCAAGGGCACCTGTCAAGACCCCGCTGGTGTGTTCCTCTCCTTTTTCTCTCCTCCTGCTTGTGTTCCTCCCTGGGATCCACTAAGCCGCCGGGCTTTTCCAACAGTGACGTGAAGTACACAGTCAGATATCGGGAGCCGGTCACCCCTCTTGCAGAAGGAATCCCTCTGGCTAAGCCAGAGTGAAGAATACAGGTGGCGACTCCGCTCCGTCCGTATTCCCCTGGGATCCTTTTGCCTGTGGAGCCTATCTCCTCTGCTCCCCTCCAAGGCCTTCTTAGAACAGGACCCTGACCGGGCAGAGAAACTGGTTAACCCTGACCCGCTCCTCGTCTCAAGGCCAGAGAACGAGGACCGTGAATCTTCAGCCAGCTGCAGACTCTTGCTGGACCCTGACAGAAGACCACAATCAAAAGACCTTGAACTAAAGATGGCCATTTATTATATATGGTTCTATAAGTGCTTCCTGTAAGTGTTTCCTCCACCCTCACCCACTACTTGGTTCCCCCTATCTTTGGTTACCCCCCATCTCCTCTATCCCGGGCCAGGGCAGCACCCTGGTCCATTTAGGCCCCCTACAGGACAGGAGTGGTGTAGTGTTGAGTGCGAAGTGAGGTTCTGAGTGATGCTCCATCCTTACCTGGGAGAGGAGATACCACATCTCTATCTGACGTGCAGTACCCCTGTGGCGACTGAACCCTCAGGGGCGCCACACAACAAATAAAAAAACAAAAGACTTAACATGAGAAATATAATACAGAACATGAAACTATAAAGATAGATATGACGTAATGCTTAAGTGAGGACCACAAGATCTGGCAGATACAGACACCAAGTCTATGAGCAATGGTGAAAAATATATATGTATTGCAGTTTGTAAGAGCCACCAAACAATATACATGAAGACCAGGGTTGGAGGTAGGCAGGTCCCTAACTCCAAAATATATATAGTGTAGAAGATACTATGTCTCTATGGGGAAATAAATATGCAGGGTACAACGCAAAATAGAAATAAGCAATACTTAACATGGGACTATAAAAAATGAAACAGATGGTACATAGAAGGTGGGGGGATTGAATGGTGGTCACAAAGAAGCCCCAAGTCCAAAGTCCACTGGAGAGTCCTGATCTAGAACTAATTTATCCCAAACTGTAAAATAAGATACAAAGCGGAACCTTATCATATACAGTACAGACCAAAAGTTTGGACACACCTTCTCATTGAAAGATTTTTCTGTATTTTCATGACTATGAAAATTTTACATTCACACTGAAGGCATCAAAACTATGAATTAACACATGTGGAATTATATACTTAACAAAACAGTGTGAAACCACTGAAAATATGTCTTATATTCTAGGTTCTTCAAAGTAGCCACCTTTTGCTTTGATGACTGCTTTGCACATTCTTGGCATTCTCTTGATGAGCTTCAAGAGGTAGTCACCGGAAATGGTCTTAGAATAATCTTGAAGGAGTTCCCAGAGATGCTTAGCACTTGTTGGCCCTTTTGCCTTCACTCTGCGGTCCAGCTCACCCCAAACCATCTCGATTGTATTCAGGTCTGGTGACTGTGGAGGCCAGGTCATCTGGCGTAGCACCCCTTCACTCTCCTTCTTGGTCAAATAGCCCTTACACAGCCTGGAGGTGTGTTTGGGGTCATTGTCCTGTTGAAAAATAAATGATTGTCCAACTAAGCGCAAACCGGATAGAATAGCATGCCATTGCAAGAAGCTGTGGTAGCCATGCTGGTTCAGTATGCCTTCAATTTTGAATAAATCCCCAACAGTGTCACCAGCAAAGCACCCCCACACCATCACACCTCCTCCTCCATGCTTCACGGTGGGAACCAGGCATGTAGAGTCCATCCGTTCACCTTTTCTGCGTCGCACAAAGACACGGTGGTTGGAACCAAAGATCTCAAATTTGGACTCATCAGACCAAAGCACAGATTTCCACTGGTCTAATGTCCATTCCTTGTGTTCTTTACCCCAAACAAGTCTCTTCTGCTTGTTGCCTGTCCTTAGCAGTGGTTTCCTAGCAGCTATTTTACCATGAAGGCCTGCTGCACAAAGTCTCCTCTTAACAGTTGTTGAAGAGATGTGTCTGCTGCTAGAACTCTGTGTGGCATTGACCCGGTCTCTAATCTGAGCTGCTGTTAACCTGCGATTTCTGAGGCTGGTGACTCGGATAAACTTATCCTCAGAAGCAGAGGTGACTCTTGGTCTTCCTTTCCTGGGGCGGTCCTCATGTGAGCCAGTTTCTTTGTAGCGTTTGATGGTTTTTGCAACTGCACTTGGGGACACTTTCAAAGTTTTCCCAATTTTTCGCACTGACTGACCTTCATTTCTTAAAGCAATGATGGCCACTCGTTTTTCTTTGCTTAGCTGCTTTTTTCTTGCCATAATACAAATTCTAACAGTCTATTCAGTAGGACTATCAGCTGTGTATCCACCAGACTTCTGCACAACACAACTGATGGTCCCAACGCCATTTAAAAGGCAAGAAATCCCACTTATTAAACCTGACAGGGCACACCTGTGAAGTGAAAACCATTTCCGGTGACTACCTCTTGAAGCTCATCAAGAGAATGCCAAGAGTGTGCAAAGCAGTCATCAAAGCAAAAGGTGGCTACTTTGAAGAACCTAGAATATAAGACATATTTTCAGTTGTTTCACATTTTTTTGTTAAGTATATAATTCCACATGTGTTAATTCAAAGTTTTGATGCCTTCAGTGTGAATGTACAATTTTCATAGTCATGAAAATACAGAAAAATCTTTAAATGAGAAGGTGTGTCCAAACTTTTGGTCTGTACTGTATGTCAGGCCACTAACGGATGGAGCAGAACATGAAGAATGGGTGGGAAAGCAGGAGGGGTAGTTTTATTGTCATAAAAAAACAGAAGAGAGAAAGAGGTGGAAAATGAAACCATGCTAGGAGCAGATAAAAAGTGTAGAGGAAGGGAAAAAAACTTAGGAAAAGACTGAATAAGAGGAAAGAAAAATAAAATAAAAATGAAAATGAAAAAAAATAAAGGAAAAAATAAAATTAATAAAAAATAAAATAAAATAAAAAAATAAAGATGAAAAAAGGGGAAAAATAAAGATAAAAGATGAAAAATAAAGAAAAATAATGAAAAATGAACCATAAGGAATAAAAAATAATAGGTTATTCAGAAAGAATAAATAATAATAATCAAAGAAATTAAAAAATATGTAGCAGCCCGATGTGCTCCAGGTTCCTAAATACATGGGATGATGAGATTCCTGATATAAAATGGATCAAGAAGACTGTCCTCCTGTCTTGAATAATAAATACTTTGATCTCTGTAATATTGACATAATTCCGATACTTCAATGTCCTATATATTAATACTAGATGGTGGCCCGATTCTAACGCATCGGGTATTCTACAATATGTACGCGGCCGACCGGGTGCATTCAGCAGAGCGTTGTTTAAATTTGGCGCCAAAATCGCTGATTGGTCGCGGCCGGCAACCGCGACCAATCAGCAAAACGGTGTTTAAATTTGGCGGCAATATCGGTGATTGGTTGCGGGTGGCGGCCGCGACCATTCAGCGAACTGTGTTAGTGAGGACCGGAGAGCTTGTTTAAATTTGGCGCTAAAATCGCTGATTAGTCGCGACCGAGACCAATCAGCAAAACAGTGTTTAAATTTGGCGCCAATATCGCTGACTGGTCGCGGCCAGCGGTTGCGACCAATCAGCAGAGCGGGGTTTAGATTTGGCGCCAATAATGCTGATTGGTGGCGACTGCGACCAATCAGCAGAGCGATGTTTAAATTTGGCGCCAATCTCCCTGATTGTTCGCTGCTGGCGGCCGCGACCAATCAGCAGAGCGTTGTTTAAATTTGGCGCCAATCTCGCTGATTGGTAGCGGCCGCGACCAATCAGCAGAGCGGTGTTTAAATCAGCGAACCGTATTACTGAGGACCGGGCAGCGTCACCGTCCCTCCCTTCACACTTGCCGTCGGGAGATCAGCGGCCCAAGCCGCTGATCTCCCGACAGTAGCCGCATGGAGGTCAGCGGCGCCGCCCGTCGGGGTACTTGTGCTGCCAGCAGCGGGGAGATGAGCAGCTAGCGCCGCTCATCTCCCGGCTGCATCGCCGCTGACTTCCGTCCGGCAGATGAGCCGCTAACGGCCGCCATCTTTTTCTGAAATCCCGCGTCGCTGATTGGCCCAATCAGCGACGCGGGATTTCCTGGACAGACAGACAGGATAAGACGATTATATATATTAAATATTTTACTGTATTGCAGTTATCTATTGTTAAACGTGTGATACAATACCTGCAACATTGTTTTAAAATGGATATTTACTGATTATAACAGGATTCGGATTTCTATCTTATTGCTGTATGTTTGTAACATTTATTATAAAGAATTCTTCAAGAAACGAGTTTAAAAAAAACAATAATAATTCTGCACACATAGATATTCTCATAAGAAAGACAAAACCTCACTTTTATTTTCCTAAATATTCAGGGTTCAGGTTTATTAACGTTTTAAATTGACCGACTGCACTGGAGTTGTTCAATATTAAAATGAATAATCAAAAATGCAAATTGAGCACACAGTGCATATATATATATATTTATTTATTTATAAGCAAAAGTTTGGTTCAGCATCCTCCAAATTTGATATCTATCTACCTATCTAATCCAAAAATATGGAGGCAGCACACAGTTGAAGACAATTTTTTTTTTTATTATTTAATAGCCCATGTGGCGACGTTTCGGTCCAGTATTGTGCACCTTTCTGAAGCTACATGGGCTATTACATAATATAAATTTTTCTACTTCATCTGTGTGCTGCCTCCATATTTTTGGATTATATAAGAGGACTGGTATATAACAGGGGGCTTTTCACCTAAACTTTTTGCTTGTGCTGTTTTTTATCTTTTTTCTTATCTATCTATCTATCTATCTATCTATCTATCTATCCATCTATCTCATTGTGAGGTGAGATCAGAATGAAAATGATGTCACAAGTGATGTGATGACATCACCGCATTCTATATCCCAGTGTTCCGGCCTAAGGGAAATCACTGCCTTACAGACTCCCAAGGGTGAGGCAGCCCCTTTTGTTTTTCGTCACGAACGAAGCAAAAATTGATTATAAAATGGATAAAGAGAGAAGAAGAGCCCATAGAGATCGGGTTCTCAGTGAGAGGAGAGGATTAAATGAAGAGCAGGTACCATTGTTCGCTATTGGGCGAAAAGGCTTTATACTACCGGACGTGGACACTGACGCCTCAGAAATGGCGTCCAAACGTCAAACTCTGGACAAAATGAGAAAGACCAAAAGACATGAGATCCTTACAGAGAGAAGGAAAATGGAGACCCTCATGGAGTCTCACTCTGCAGCCTCCGCTGAGCTTCAGAGGGCCATACTTATCGCCTTGAAAAAACTCGGAGATCTGGTCCCTGAAATACGGAGGAGGAACAAAGATGTCATCCTCAATAAGAGGAGAAACATCAACGCAGAGTTAGAGCTGGAAGAGGTTCTCCAAGAGACACCGAGACAAGTGACATCCTCCAGATCTGAAAGTCTGGAGGCACCGAAACTACAAAGAGCGGCAGCCCAGAAGAGGATCAGGAACAGCAGAGACTGGGTTGTCCAATGTAGAAGACGTCTCATCTATGCCAACCCCATTATAAATGGGAATGGTGCATTGCGGAGGTCGAGGTCATCAGCTGAAAACATCTCCATCCCAGAGAACAAACAGCTGAGTGTTTCTCCACCAAACACATCACTGGATACAGATGGACCAGGTAAGATGGATCTGCTCAGTGTAATAAGACTGGGGGTGAGGAGGATTATACTCCTAATATTATGTACTGGCATCAATTATCAAAAGTGCAGAAAAACTGTCCTTGTTGCCCATAGCAACCAATCACAATGCAGCTTTCATTGTTCCATAGAATGTTAAGAGATGGAATCTATGTTGTGATTCATTGCTATGGACAACAGGGACAGTTTTGCTATTGGACAGTTTTGATAAATGAGAGCCCAAATATTAGACATTTCCTGCTCATTTACATAATGCCATTTAAAATTATAATATTTTCTCTGGAGCTACATTTGTTAACCCCTTATTGACCAGGCAACCTTTTTTTTTCTCCCCCTCCTTTGAAAACCCATAACTATTTATTTATTAATTTTTCTGTCAATGTAGCTGTATGTGGACTTGTTTTTTCAGTGGCCGAGCTGTAGTTTTGAACATTATTTATTTTACCATTCAATGTTCTGGAACACGGGGAAAAAGATTTAATCTGTGGTAAAATTGTGGAAAAAAAGTGATTCCAACATTGTTTTTTTCTAGATGTTCATTGAGTGGTAAAAATGACCTGACAAAATGATTCTCCATGTCAGTTACAGCTATGATACTGCTGAACTTGCATAGGGGTTTCTAAAAAATACTTAAGAATTTTATTTAAACAAATGGTTTGTGTGGCCATGTTCTGAGACATTGGAACTGTGTGATTGTGATCGCTGGATGGAGATGTGTGAGGGCTTGATGATTTTTTGCGTGGTGAACTGTAGCTTTTATTGATACCTTTCCTGGGTAGACAGGACACTGTGATATCTTTTTATTGCAATTTTTTAGGTGGATACAGCGCCCCCCAAAAATGCAATTCTAATGTTTAATTTTTTTATCATGTTAGTGTTCACTGTTTGCAATATTTAATTTTATATTTTTGTAAATCGGACTTATGCGGATGTCGTGATACAAGATGTGCTTATAAATATGATTATAATTATGTCAATTTGGTGATTCAAATATTTTTTACATTTTCCCTTTTTTAAACTATTTTTTTTATTTACTTCACTTTTTAGTTTCCTTGGGGGACTTAAACCTGTGATTTTCTGATCGCTTGTACTGTATACTGTGGTAGAACTGTATATAGATAAATTGACATTCTCGTATGAAATTAAGCCAGGCTGGTCTTAACACTAGGCCAAAAGTGACAGACTGGGGCTTTCAGCAGTAGGCCCAGGTAGTCATTTTAAACAATTGACCCCCTGCAATAGTGTCCTGGGGGGTTAATAGGTGCTGGTGCACACAAATCGGCAATAGCTTCATTTAAATATCACTGTCAGCATTGAAATGGTTAAACTACAGTAATTGGAGTGTGCTCCAGTCGCTGCAGTTATAGGCAAGTGTCAGCTATGTAATACAGCCAGCATCTGCCTGATATGGTGCATGCTCAGCTAATGAGCCCGCTTCATACATTTTATGCACAACATGACAAACATTTCCATTATGTGTTCGCAAAGGGTTTAATAAATCTTGTATTTTCTCAGCAGATGGAGGCCTTATGATACCCCCTGACATAGCAGACATGCCAGCAGAAGACCCCGGTGATGCTAGAATCTGTATTTCACCCCTGAGAGAAGTGGTCAACACTAATAATACTATTGACTTTGACAGCCTTGACTTCCAGAAAGTTCTTGGAAAGGGAGGCTTCGGAAATGTAAGTGTGAATTTATCCTCCACCATGTTCATCAATGTATCCTGCACCAGATGCACAGGAGGGTTGTACATATTCATTACAGGATTCTCATATGTAATGATATATGAGATAAACTAGTGAACTACTACACACTAATAGATGGGAGTTTGGTCTGATCTGTTGTGATTTTTCTCCAGGTCATCTTGGCATTAGATCTGGTTAATGAAGGACTTCAGGCCATTAAAATCATGGACAGAAGTTATTGTAGAGAGGACATATTCTCTACAGAGCTAGAAGTCCTGAGAATGGCTGCCGGATGCCCCTACCTAATGACTATGCGGGCGTTTATGGAATCACCATTGGAGTATGTGATAGCCATGGACTATATGGCCGGAGGAGACCTGTTTGACCACATGGCAGATTCAATGCTGTTTAACACAAGGACAACAAGGTAAATGTCTTATACTGAATATTAATAATCCGTTGCCCTCGCACTGTAGTCCTAGAGCAATGGACAACGACAACAGGAGAAAATAATGACATGAAAAGGACACGTGTGTGATCTCCTCATGTTCTCTGTATGATTGTGCATGTAACCACTGATCCATCCTTTCTACTCCACAGACTCTTTGCGGCAGAGATGGTGTGCGGACTCCAGTTCCTGCATGAACGCGGCGTCATACATCGGTAATCATTTCACCTTCATAAATCTGTCACCTGTGACTCTCTGTTGTCTCCTTACATATCTATTGTAGAAAGTTCTTTCCATGAATTGTCCTCACAATCAGTATCTGCTCCTTCTCCCTGCAGTGACCTGAAGCCAGATAATATCCTCCTCCAAGACACCGGACACATCAAAATCTCCGACTTTGGCTTAGCAGCCATGAATGTATTTGAGGATGGCATAGTGAAGAACAAGGTTGGCACTAAGGGTTACATAGCGCCCGAGGTAAGGAACATCTCTGTGTGATTGATGCCAATAGTAGGATTGAGGGATAATCTGATCCCAATGTATCCTGCTGATATCTAATCACAGACCGGTCCTCATAGTCTCTGTGTGTAAATCCCCTTCCCGGTATATTCAGATTCTCTCCAATCTCATGTTTCCACAGATAATGGACAGTAAAGGCTACAACCATCTGGCAGACTCCTTTTCCTTCGGCGTCATCTTATATATAATGAGTGTAGGTGACCAGCCATTCTATTGCAAAGGCACAATGGATGAATACCACCAGTCTCTGCGTGATGACATCCCTTATTTTCCACCTGGGATCTGCTGTCATACCATGGACATCATAAAAGGGGTGAGTAAGATCAGATGGATAAGTATGATGGGGGGATTACTAAAAGAGATAGAAGATAAGATGGGAATAGTCCATAGACATTGTGTAAAAACTTGTCAGTAATAATACATAATATAATGACTAATGGTCTCTATCATTTTCTAGCTTCTCTGCAAATCTCCATCTGCCCGATCTGCCATTACATCATCCATCAGATCGCATCCGTTTTTCTATTCTATAGACTGGAGCGATGTGGAGTCCGGCAGAGCCGACCCACCATTCCCATATTGCTATGTAAGTACAACACATACAGACATCCATAGTGTTATCACTACCCAGTAACACACTTACCCACTATACACCTTATCGCTATATCCCCCTAGTACTGTATATACTGTATGTGAGGGGCTGATTCTCAGACGTGTATATTTCTCTTCTTACAGCAGGAGTATTAGGCTAATAAAAATCAGCCCCATTCCAGTAACATCCAGGAATGAAGATTTACATTAATCGGATGAGACAATTACACTGGACTTTCTTATTTACCGGACTGTGACAAACCTACCGAGCTTCCACCACATAACATCCAAGTAGATTTGAGCACCAAACATCCAGGGATTTATTCCGATCGCCATATTTGGGGTCAGGAAGGAATTTTTTTCCCTTGATATGAGGATGATCCAGCAACGAGTCCTCAGGGTTATTTTTCGCCTTCCTCTGGATCAACATAGCAAGTAATTAAAGGCTGAAATTGAAGGACTTCTTTCAGCCATACTTGCTATGTTACCATCTGGACGACTCATCTACAATGTGGTGGTAAGGAGACGACTACAAGATATGGACATAAAGAAGGAAGCGGCTGCTCCTTCTCCTACTTGGCCATGTACAGACTCAAGGAAGCGGCTGCTCCTTCTCCTACTTGGCCATGTACAGACACAAGGAAGCGGCTGCTCCTTCTCCTACTTGGCCATGTACAGACAGAAGGAAGCGGCTGCTCCTTCCTCTACCAGGCCATGGTCAGACAGAAGGAAGCGGCTGCTCCTTCCTCTACCAGGCCATGGTCAGACAGAAGGAAGCGGCTGCTCCTTCACCTTCCTGACCATGGTCAGACAGAAGGCCATATGGCTAATCGCGATGCTGAAGGAATCCAGGAAAACTCCAACTATACAGATCACAAGTCACACATTCCTGCTCTTCTCCTCTCTCATGTGTGATCCAGACCTGGATGTCCAAAAGCGGCAGAAGTGTAAGCCGAGGCCTGAGGAGCAGAATCATCTGCTCCTTTCTATAGAAAGTCACTGTATCTACACACTTTCTTTTATCATCATTGCAAATTTGTAACAACTTTATTGCACAAATATATATATATGTATATATAAAACATCTAAGTGTCTTTTGTGCGTTTGGTTAAATTCTTCTCATATACAGACCTGCTTTTTGTTATTTTTATTAATATCATGATAAGGACAAGGTATTTTGGTGCCTTAGGCAAATGAAGCCTATGGTGACCCCCACCAAAGGAATAGGCAAGAAACTGAGGTAACAGGACCCCTAATACTGCACCTCCTCCCTCCGATCAGTCCGATAATAATCTCTGACGACCACTTCCACTCAAATTATTACTTTTCTCACCAAAAAAATACCAGCACAAGTAAAAAAAATGTGGCGTACTTTAGGGATGAGGCTTAAAAGGGAGCGCAATGTCAAAGTTCTATATAGAATCGTTCATTGTTTGTGGACCATTTACACATTACAAGGGACAAATAGCGTTATTCATCCCTGACATTCTATATTTTAAATGTCCTACCCAAGGATAGTGATGGAAACTAATATAGCTGTTAGTATAATGGGGGCCGTGGGTTTCAATTAAGGTCATGTGACAGATGCAACTTGTAACAAAACTGATGGCGTTTCTAGTGCCGTATTCCTGTGTGGCGCCATCCTGTAACAGAGAACAGAGAACACACCGGAAGTAGCCTGCGTCTTGTTGGAGTTACCGGCAGGGGAGGGAGCTGATTACAGCTCTTTTGCTCCTGTCCTGGGCAGCGCTCAGATTGTCTTAAAGAGGCAAATACAATTCAGTGCAGAGAGGGAGCGACAGGCGGTGAGCGGTGTTAGTGACTCACTGAATGCCTGTGACTGGAGGAAGGGGCCGAAACAATGTCATTTTTTTTTTTAAACTGAGCCCCCTCGGGGAGACAAGGGGTAGCGCCCTAGGCTATTGCCTACCCTGCCTACCTGTCGAACCAGCCCTTATTATGAATCATGTTTGATAATTTTTTTGTGATCTTTATTAATTCATTCTTCGTTCACTTTTTTCCTAATAAATACTATAATCAATGTAGTCTTGACCTATATTTATATCTGTATATGGGCACTTTGTGGTGGTAACAAATCCACATTGTATCAATTTTTCAAAGACCCCGGTGCTGTCATCTTTTTCATATTTTTTTATTATTTTCAAGGAGCTTTTCCAGCCTAATGGCAATGTGCCCAGGGCATTCTGGTTAATACCAGATGAAGGGGAACGCAGTCTCCATTATTTGATTGGACTACACATGATAGGATGAGATACACAGCTCAGCAGACTGTATTATTTGATTGAACTACACATGATAGGATTAGATACACAGCTTAAAGGAAAACCGTCACCAGAAATAACGCTATTAGCCTGCACATATGGGGTTAATCTGCAGGATAACAGCGTTATTATGCTGCCCGGCGCCTGCACTCAGCCAAATACCTGCAGAATCAAAGCTTTCCTGTATTATAAAAACACATTTAAAATACAGCTTCAACATCTGCACCAAAAACACATCAAATAAGGGAGAAAATACATAAAACAGGCAGCGAAAATGCAATAATGAGTATTTACTCTCTGTGTGAACTCGGCCTTAAAGACACCAAAAAAGCCAGATGTCATATAGTGATGCTTATGTAAAAATGAAAGAGTTCTGACTAATGTGGCGTCCCTGCAGGTCCAGTTGCCACAGAGGTACTGCATCTCACCCAGAGGTGTGGTACCCCACTCTTAGGTAAGGATGGAGTACTACCCAGGACCCACACATCTACATCCAACACTACACCACGCCAGACCAGCAGGCGGTGCAATATGCACTTGTTCACTGCGGAGCCCTGTCCCTGGCTGGAAGGGGGGGAACCAAGAGAGGGGGAACCATGTAGTTTGTGTGGATGGAGGAAGAAGTTCAGTAGAGCACAGACTTGGAGTCAGGAGAAAGAGTTGAGTGGAGAGGAGTCTGTGAGAGCTCAGGAGGAGCTCTGCTCAGGAGAGCAAGGAGGAGAGAGAGAGAGAGGAAAGAAGAGAGGAGCAGTGAGGAGGGTTCCAGGAAGACAGAAGGGATCCCAGAGGCACGGCGAGTGCAGAGGCAACCCGTGACCCCGAATTCACGCTGACGTGGAGGGATCAGGCTGCAGAAGGGGACCGGCCCCAAACTAGTTGAGAACAACCACTCTCAGCTAGCCAACCGGAGGCAGCAGCATTTTCAAGGTGTTGCAGCCAAAATCCACAATTACATCGCCGAAAAGGTGGCCGCATAGGGTCCAGGGGACTGAGAGCACGTCGCCCGACAAGACCCGAGGCCACTAGCTTGGGACACTGATTGTGAGGTGCAGGGCAGGAGGGTGAGAGCCAGCGCAGTGAGACGACCGAAAAAGGTACATAGAACGGGGTCCCGTGTAAGTGCTCCTGAGATACCTGAGGGTTTGCTGGACCCCTACCCCGGAGGACACAGGACGATGTTACACACCGGTAACTGTAACCTGGAGTCTTGAACAACTGTGAGTAAAACCTGAAGACCCACTGTGTCCTTGAATAATTGATGCGCCATCAACTGCCCTGCACTACACTGCACCGACAACATCTACCTCATAAAATCACCATCTACACTGCCCTGGAGCTAAGCTCTGCCTGTGGAGAACTGAACCAACTTTGCTGCGTCACCATCGGCTCCAGTGGATCTGCACCGCAGCGGTAGCCCTATATAGCCGCATACCACAGGTGGCGTCACAAAATATTATTCTCCAAAAACTTTATTCCCGTTTTACTTTTCCTTTAATTGACCGCTCTGGGTCGCGGACCGGGTCACCGCCACCATGACATCCCCAGCATCGACCGACCCGGCTACCGAGTACCCCACGGCCCAGGGGGCGCTTCAGATACAACTAAAAATGACAAAAATAAATCCAAGTCCCAATTTGAGATGAGCGGATCGATTTGCAAGACTCCGGTTCATGTTCCAGGGCAGTGGCACCTGGCAGGTAGACGGGAGGCCTGCGGATCTCTTACATTCGGAGTCTCTAGGACAGCCTTTGATTTGTCATGACTGTTATGACATCATCAGTCTGTAAAAAGTTGACTGTAAAAGTTTGAAGTTGTGAAATAGGACCTGCTGTACTATGAATGTTATGTGTTGTATTTAAGTTGATTTTCTCCCCTAGAATTAATGCAATCTTTTCCACTCTGATTCCTGCAGAATTTTAGAGAAAAACCTCCTTATAAATTGGAGTTGTATATACAGTTGACACCAGAAGTTTACATACACTATATAAAAAGACACATATGCATGTTTTTCTCAATATATAACTTGAAATCAGAATAAACCTTTCCCATTTTAGGTCAATTAGGATTACCATAATTTTTAATATTTGCCAAAATGCCAGAATAATGAGAGAGAGAGAATGTTTTAAGGCATTTTTATTACTTACTACAAAGTCAAAAGTTTACATACATTTCATTAGTATTTGGTGCCATTGCCCTTAAACTGAATGACTTGGATCTGACTTCCACAAGCTTCTCACAATAGTTGGTCGGAATTCGGGCCCATTCCTCCTGACAAAACTGGTGTAACTGATCCAGGTTTGTAGGTCGCCTTGCTCACACCTGCGTTTTCAGCTTTGCCCATAAATTTTCAATAGGATTGAGATGAGGGTTCTGTAATGGCCACTTCAAAACATTGACTTTGTTATCCTTAAGCCACTTTGTTAGCATTTTGGCAGTATGTTTCTGTAACATACCTGGTGGCGTCCTTGCATAGTGGTCCATCTCCCACTGTGCAAGAGCGCGCACTTGATCTCCAGTCCAGTCTGCTAGCCTGGCTTCCCTCCATGCTGTTTGCTTGCCTCTGTGTCTGCTGCTTAAGGGCGGCGCCCGATCACTTCCTGTTTCTTGTACCTGCTGCAGGCACACCCCTTGTGTGTTCTCAGCCTATTGCTGTCTGTCATCTGCTATTTAACCCAGCTACTCCAATGAATCCCTGCCTGAGCATTGTGTTTCATTCAGTGTGGTCTTTCACTCTGATTGTGCCAGGTCCCCTTCTGTGTTCTCTTGTCTGCCTATCCTGGAGGCTGTATTTCCAGGCCTGTCTGAACACGCTCCTTGCCTGTTCGTCTCGCCTTCTAGGGGCCGCATACCTAGACCCGCTCCTGTATCTTGTCTGTCCTGTCTGAACACGCTCCTGGCCTGTTCCTCCCACCTTCTAGGGGCTGCATTCCTAGACCCGCTCCTGTATCTTGCTACTGTGTCTGTTCTTGTCTGTATACTCTTCTAGCCTGTTTTCCCGTGTTTCTCTACGTCCGTACCTTTCCTTTTTCTGCACAGTCTGAACTCGTACCTAACTCCTGCTCGTTGTCACTGTACTCCCGGTTGTGAGTTTGTGGTCCACTCGCTACTTCACTGCAAGTACCCTGTGGGTATCTGGTTCTGCCTTTCCCTTCCTGTCTGTTCCGTGTGAACAGAGCCCTGTTCTAGCCTGCTCTGCCTTTGCTCACTGCTCCGGCGGTTCTAGCCTGCTCTGCCTTTGCTCACCGCTCCGGCGGTTCTAGCCTGCTCTGCCTTTGCTCACCGCTCCGGCGGTTCTAGCCTGCTATGCCTTTGCTCACTGCTCTGGCGGTTCTAGCCTGCTCTGCCTTTGCTCACCGCTCCGGCGGTTCTAGCCTGCTCTGCCTTTGCTCACCGCTCCGGCGGTTCTAGCCTGCTCTGCCTTTGCTCACCGCTCCAGCGGTTCTAGCCTGCTCTGCCTTTGCTCACCGCTCCGGCGGTTCTAGCCTGCTCTGCCTTTGCTCACCGCTCCGGCGGTTCTAGTCTGCTCTGCCTTTGCTCACCGCTCTGGCGGTTCTAGCCTGCTCTGCCTTTGCTCACCGCTCTGGCGGTTCTAGCCTGCTCTGCCTTTGCTCACCGCTCCGGCGGATCTAGCCTGCTCTGCCTTTGCTCACCGCTCCGGCGGTTCTAGCCTGCTCTGCCTTTGCTCACCGCTCCGGCGGTTCTAGCCTGCTCTGCCTTTGCTCACCGCTCTGGCGGTTCTAGCCTGCTCTGCTCTTGCTCACCGCTCCGGCGGTTCTAGCCTGCTCTGCTCTTGCTCGCCGCTCCTGGCGGTTCTAGCCTGCTCTGCTCTTGCTCGCCGCTCCAGGCGGCCTTGTCCTGCTCTGCTCTTGCTCCGAGCGGCCTTGTCTTGCTCTGCTCTTGCTCGCCGCTCCGGGCGGCCTTGTCTTGCTCTGTTCTTGCTCGCCGCTCCAGGCGGCCTCGTCCTGCTCTGCTCTTGCTCACCGCTCCGGGCGGCCTCGTCCTGCTCTGCTCTTGCTCCGGGCGGCCTTGTCCTCCTCAGCTCTTGCTCGCTGCTCCGGGCGGCCTTGTCCTGCTCTGCTCTTGCTCGCCGCTCCAGGCGGCCTCGTCCTGCTCTGCTCTTGCTCGCCGCTCCGGGCGGCCTCGTCCTGCTCTGCTCACGCTCGCCGCTTTAGGCGGTCTCGTCCTGCCCTGCTCTCGCTCGCCTCTCTGGGCGGCCTCACTCTGCTGTGTTTGTCCGCCACATCTGTGGTTCTGTTCCTGAGTCCCACTGTGTACTGGGTCCTATCCCGCCTGTGTTCCTACCTGCTAGCGCCTCCCTGTCTGCACTCTAGCCGTGCTTGCCTGTACCCCCCTGCCTGCATACCCGCCTGCCTGCATACCAGTCGTGCCTGCCTATACCCACCAGTCTGTGTGCCAGCCTAACCTGTCTGTTCCTGTATTCCCCTGTGTGGGTCAACAGCTGTGTCCGGGGTCTGTCCTGGAGTAGCACCTGGTCCCTCTGCTCGGTTCCTCCTTGGTGCACTGGCATCGTATGCCGTCGTGCGACCCTGGTCGGATCGGGTGAATACCTAGTTACGCCCCTCCAGGCATTCACTCTCCGGCATGGTCCAGTGGAATCGCACGCACACGCCGCTCAGCCCGGGCGTGTGCATTACAGTTTCAGGTCATTGTCCATTTGGAAGACGCATTTCTTACCAAGCTTTAACTTCCTAGCTGATGTCTTGAGATGTTGCTTCAGTATTGTCACATGATCTTCTTTTCTCATGATGCCATCTATTTTGTGAAGGGCACCAGACCCTCCTGCAGCAAAACAACCCCACAACATGATGATGCCACCCCCGTATTTCACAGTTGGGATGGTATTCTTAGGCTTCCAAGCTTCTCCCTTTTTCCTCCAAACTTAACGATGGTCATTATGCCCAAAAAGTTCAATTTTAGTTTCTTCAGACCACAGGACAAGTTTCCAAAAATTAAGGTCTTTGTTCCTGTGTACATTTACAAATATTAATCTGGTTTCTTTATGTTTCTTTTGGAGTAATGACTTCTTCCTGGCAGCATGGACTTTCAGCCTATGTTGATACAGTACTCGTTTCACTGTGGATATTGACACAATCTTATCAGCTTCTGCCATCATCTTCACAAGGTCTTTTGCTTTTGTCCTTGGATTTATATTCACATGTTGGACCAAAGCACGTTCATGTCTGGGACACAGAACCCATTACCTTCCTGAGCAGTATGAATGCTGGACATTCCCATCTTGTTTGTACTTATGTATAATTGTTTGTACAGATGAGCGAGGCACCTTCAGGTATCTTGAAATTGTACCCAAGGATGAGCCAGACTTGTGAAAGTCCACATTTCTCTTCCTGATATCTTGGCTGATTTCTTTACACTTTCCCATGATGCTACACAAAAAAGAAGTGTGTTTCAGGTGTGCATTAAAATACATTCACATCCAAATTGTTTTTGCTCTTAATCCTGATTATTTATATCTATAACGCCACTGCTTAAAACCGTGGTCAGACGTGATATGATATTACTTCTGTAATAATCGTGACATTTTTTGGAGCATGCCAAATTTTACCCTCCATTTAAAGTCTGCAAGTTATGTGTTGTTCAACATATTCACACTTGGTCGCTGACCAATGCCACATCTATAAGGCCACTGCCTAAAACCATGGTCATCAGACATTATCCGATATTACTGCTGTAATAATCATGACATTTTTTGGAGCATGCCAAATTTTACCCTCCATTTAAAGTCTGCCAGCTGTGTGTTATTCATGCTATTCACACTTGGTCTATGACCAATACCACATCTATAAGGCCACTGCCTAAAACCGTGGTCATCAGACGTCATCTGATATTACTGCAGTAATCATGACATTTTTTGGAGCGTGCCAAATATTACCCTCCATTTAAAGTCTGCCAGTTGTGTGTTGTTCATCCTATTCACACTTGATCGCTGAACAATACCACATCTATAAGGCCACTGCCTAAAACCGTGGTCATCAGACGTCATCTGATATTACTGCAGTAATCATGACATTTTTTGGAGCGTGCCAAATATTACCCTCCATTTAAAGTCTGCCAGTTGTGTGTTGTTCATCCTATTCACACTTGATTGCTGACCAATACCACATCTATAAGGCCATTGCCTAAAATCCTGGTCATCAGACGTGATCCGATATTACTGCAGTTATAATCGTGACATTTTTTGGAGCGGGCCAAAAATTACACTCCATTTAAAATGGGCAAAACGCTTGGCAAGGGACAGTGAAGTGGACGTAATGGTGATGGTGCACGCAAAGGCCTATGCCGTGGGCAAGCTGAAATTATGTCTGCTGAGTGAGCACAACAAGCACCCACATCATGGTCACCCTATCTTCCTGTCCCACTTTGTAGGGGGCAGCGGAACCCCACTCTTAAAGCCAGAGCAGTGTGAAAAGGTTGTTGGTTGGATAGCATATAATGCTTCCAGTCACTTTGCCACCACCACCACCGTCTTTCACACTGTCCAGTCTCAGTAGCCATGAGTATGGACTACATATTCCTCACCCTGATCCTCCTTACTCCCACTATGCCGAGTGCCCAGAGACAACTGATCCCACACTTGAACGCTCAGAAGAGCTGTTTACTTTCCCATTTATAGATTTGGGCCTCTCTCCTGGCCCGTTTCAAGTGGGGCAAGAAGAGATCACATGTAGCTATGCCCAAATATTTGAGCAGCCATGGTTACATAAAGGCGACGGTCGAAAAGTGCAATTACTGTCGCAAGAGGTGGATGATGATGATGAGACACAATTGCCAGCGAGTCAGAAGGAGGCCCAGGGTGCATACGGGGAAGACGAGGTGGGACATTAACACGAGGAAAGTTGCCAGTCCAACTGTTAGGTCTTCCAGAGTCTGGCTCTTTTTTAAAAACTGTCCAGTTAACCCAAAAAAAGGCTATTTGCAAAATCTGCCATGCCAGCATCATCAGGGGCAGCAAAACTACCAGCCTGACCACCACCAGCAAGCTCAGGCACATGACAGCAAAGCACCTGACTAGTAATGCCAGAGTCCAGAAACAGTGTCTAAGGGTGACAATACTGCCTGTACCGCTGTTGTGCGTGCACGCCAATCCTCTGTCCATGGTGCAGGCGAAGATGCCTCCTGCCCTGCACCTGTAGTTTGACACTCACAACCACCACCATCAGCAACCACGTGCACATCCTTGTCCCAGGGCTGCATTCATTTGTCCCTGACCCAGTCCTTTGAACGCAAGCGCAAATATGCAGCCAACCACCCACAGGCCATAGCACTAAACTGCCACATTTCTAAAATGCTTGCACTTTAAATATTGTCTTTTAGGCTCGTGGAGACGCAATCTTTCTTCAACCTCATGGTGGCGGCCATCCCTCAGTACTTGGTTTCCAGCTGCCACTATTTCTCCCTGTGTGGTGTCCCTGCCTTACACAAGCACGTGTCCCAGATCATTAGCCGTGCCCTCAACAATGCAGTTACAGGGAAGGTCCACCTAACCACGGACACATGGACAAGTGCTTGTGGCCAGGGACGATACATCTCGCTGATGGCACACTGGGTTAATAGGGGAAGCCGGGACCCAGTCGGACGGAACACATCCTCCTGACGCCAAGGATTGTGGGCCCTGGGTCAATCAGGGTTGCCCCTACATTATAAAGCTCCTGCACCTCCTCCTCCTCTTCAGCCTCCATCTCCGAAATTACCACATCAGTAGGAAGCTGGAAGCACTGCAGCACTGCATCGGCCAAGTGGCAACAGGCTGTGCTGAAGCTGATATGCTTATGGGACAAACCGCACACCTCTATGGTGTTGTTGACAGCTTTAACAGAGCAGGCAGAACTCTGGCTGTCACCGCTGCACCTACAGCCAGGCATGGTGGTGTGTGACAATGGCCAGAACCTGGTGGTGGCTCTGAAGCTTGGCAACCTCGCACAAGTACCATGCCTGTTCCATGTGCTCAACCTAGTGATTCAGCGGTTTTTCAAAACTTACCCGGATCTGCCGGAGCTGGTTGTCAAAGCAACCCCACAACATGATGATGCCACCCCCGTATTTCACAGTTGGGATGGTATTCTTAGGCTTCCAATCTTCTCCCTTTTTCCTCCAAACTTAACGATGGTCATTATGCCCAAAAAGTTCAATTTTAGTTTCTTCAGACCACAGGACAAGTTTCCAAAAATTAAGGTCTTTGTTCCTGTGTACATTTACAAACATTAATCTGGTTTCTTTATGTTTCTTTTGGAGTAATGACTTCTTCCTGGCAGCATGGACTTTCAGCCTATGTTGATACAGTACTCGTTTCACTGTGGATATTGACACAATCTTATCAGCTTCTGCCATCATCTTCACAAGGTCTTTTGCTTTTGTCCTTGGATTTATATGCACATGTTGGACCAAAGCACGTTCATGTCTGGGACACAGAACCCATTACCTTCCTGAGCAGTATGAATGCTGGACATTCCCATCTTATTTGTACTTATGTATAATTGTTTGTACAGATGAGCGAGGCACCTTCAGGTATCTTGAAATTGTACCCAAGGATGAGCCAGACTTGTGAAAGTCCACATTTCTCTTCCTGATATCTTGGCTGATTTCTTTACACTTTCCCATGATGCTACACAAAAAAGAAGTGTGTTTCAGATGTGCATTAAAATACATTCACATCCAAATTTTTTTTTGCTCTTAATCCTGATTATTTATATCTATAACGCCACTGCTTAAAACCGTGGTCAGACGTGATATGATATTACTTCTGTAATAATCGTGACATGTTTTGGAGCATGCCAAATATTACCCTCCATTTAAAGTCTGCAAGTTATGTGTTGTTCAACATATTCACACTTGGTCGCTGACCAATGCCACATCTATAAGGCCACTGCCTAAAACCATGGTCATCAGACATTATCCGATATTACTGCTGTAATAATCATGACATTTTTTGGAGCATGCCAAATTTTACCCTCCATTTAAAGTCTGCCAGCTGTGTGTTATTCATGCTATTCACACTTGGTTTATGACCAATACCACATCTATAAGGCCTAAAACCGTGGTCATCAGACGTTATCTGATATTACTGCGGTAATCATGACATTTTTTGGAGCGTGCCAAATATTACCCTCCATTTAAAGTCTGCCAGTTGTGTGTTGTTCATCCTATTCACACTTGGTCGCTGACCAATACCACATTTATAAGGCCACTGCCTAAAACCGTAGTCATCAGACGTTATCCGATATTACTGAGGAGATAATCGTGACATTTTTTGGAGCAAGCTACATATTACCCTCCATTTAAAGTCTGCCAGTTGTGTGTTGTTCATCCTATTCACACTTGATCGCTGACCAATACCACATCTATAAGGCCATTGCCTAAAACCCTGGTCATCAGACGTGATCCGATATTACTGCAGTTATAATCGTGACATTTTTTGGAGCGGGCCAAAAATTACACTCCATTTAAAATGGGCAAAACGCTTGGCAAGGGACAGTGAAGTGGACGTAATGGTGATGGTGCACGCAAAGGCCTATGCCGTGGGCAAGCTGAAATTATGTCTGCTGAGTGAGCACAACAAGCACCCACATCATGGTCACCCTATCTTCCTGTCCCACTTTGTAGGGGGCAGCGGAACCCCACTCTTAAAGCCAGAGCAGTGTGAAAAGGTTGTTGGTTGGATAGCATATAATGCTTCCAGTCACTTTGCCACCACTACCACCGTCTTTCACACTGTCCAGTCTCAGTAGCCATGAGTATGGACCACATATTCCTCACCCTGATCCTCCTTACTCCCACTATGCCGAGTGCCCAGAGACAGCTGATCCCACACTTGAACGCTCAGAAGAGCTGTTTACTTTCCCATTTATAGATTTGGGCCTCTCTCCTGGCCCGTTTCAAGTGGGGCAAGAAGAGATCACATGTAGCTATGCCCAAATATTTGAGCAGCCATGGTTACATAAAGGCGACGGTCGAAAAGTGCAATTACTGTCGCAAGAGGTGGATGATGATGATGAGACACAATTGCCAGCGAGTCAGAAGGAGGCCCAGGGTGCATACGGGGAAGACGAGGTGGGACATTAACACGAGGAAAGTTGCCAGTCCAACTGTTAGGTCTTCCAGAGTCTGGCTCTTTTTTAAAAACTGTCCAGTTAACCCAAAAAAAGGCTATTTGCAAAATCTGCCATGCCAGCATCATCAGGGGCAGCAAAACTACCAGCCTGACCACCACCAGCAAGCTCAGGCACATGACAGCAAAGCACCCGACTAGTAATGTCAGAGTCCAGAAACAGTGTCTAAGGGTGACAATACTGCCTGTACCGCTGTTGTGCGTGCACACCAATCCTCTGTCCATGGTGCAGGCAAAGATGCCTCCCGCCCTGCACCTGTAGTTTGACACTCACAACCACCACCATCAGCAACCACGTGCACATCCTTGTCCCAGGGCTGCATTCATTTGTCCCTGCCCCAGTCCTTTGAACGCAAGCGCAAATATGCAGCCAACCACTCACAGGCCATAGCACTAAACTGCCACATTTCTAAAATGCTTGCACTTTAAATATTGTCTTTTAGGCTCGTGGAGACACAATCTTTCTTCAACCTCATGGTGGCGGCCATCCCTCAGTACTCGGTTTCCAGCTGCCACTATTTCTCCCTGTGTGGTGTCCCTGCCTTACACAAGCACGTGTCCCAGATCATTAGCCGTGCCCTCAACAATGCAGTTACAGGGAAGGTCCACCTAACCACGGACACATGGACAAGTGCTTGTGGCCAGGGACGATACATCTCGCTGATGGCACACTGGGTTAATAGGGGAAGCCGGGACCCAGTCGGACGGAACACATCCTCCTGACGCTAACGATTGTGGGCCCTGGGTCAATCAGGGTTGCCCCTACATTATAAAGCTCCTGCACCTCCTCCTCCTCTTCAGCCTCCATCTCCGAAATTACCACATCAGTAGGAAGCTGGAAGCACTGCAGTACTGCCTCGGCCAAGTGGCAACAGGCTGTGCTGAAGCTGATATGCTTATGGGACAAACCGCACACCTCTATGGTGTTGTTGACAGCTTTAACAGAGCAGGCAGAACTCTGTCTGTCACCGCTGCACCTACAGCCAGGCATGGTGGTGTGTGACAATGGCCAGAACCTGGTGGTGGCTCTGAAGCTTGGCAACCTCGCACAAGTACCATGCCTGTTCCATGTGCTCAACCTAGTGATTCAGCGGTTTTTCAAAACTTACCCGGATCTGCCGGAGCTGGTTGTCAAAGCAACCCCACAACATGATGATGCCACCCCCGTATTTCACAGTTGGGATGGTATTCTTAGGCTTCCAATCTTCTCCCTTTTTCCTCCAAACTTAACGATGGTCATTATGCCCAAAAAGTTCAATTTTAGTTTCTTCAGACCACAGGACAAGTTTCCAAAAATTAAGGTCTTTGTTCCTGTGTACATTTACAAACATTAATCTGGTTCTTTATGTTTCTTTTGGAGTAATGACTTCTTCCTGGCAGCATGGACTTTCAGCCTATGTTGATACAGTACTCGTTTCACTGTGGATATTGACACAATCTTATCAGCTTCTGCCATCATCTTCACAAGGTCTTTTGCTTTTGTCCTTGGATTTATATGCACATGTTGGACCAAAGCACGTTCATGTCTGGGACACAGAACCCATTACCTTCCTGAGCAGTATGAATGCTGGACATTCCCATCTTATTTGTACTTATGTATAATTGTTTGTACAGATGAGCGAGGCACCTTCAGGTATCTTGAAATTGTACCCAAGGATGAGCCAGACTTGTGAAAGTCCACATTTCTCTTCCTGATATCTTGGCTGATTTCTTTACACTTTCCCATGATGCTACACAAAAAAGAAGTGTGTTTCAGATGTGCATTAAAATACATTCACATCCAAATTTTTTTTTGCTCTTAATCCTGATTATTTATATCTATAACGCCACTGCTTAAAACCGTGGTCAGACGTGATATGATATTACTTCTGTAATAATCGTGACATGTTTTGGAGCATGCCAAATATTACCCTCCATTTAAAGTCTGCAAGTTATGTGTTGTTCAACATATTCACACTTGGTCGCTGACCAATGCCACATCTATAAGGCCACTGCCTAAAACCATGGTCATCAGACATTATCCGATATTACTGCTGTAATAATCATGACATTTTTTGGAGCATGCCAAATTTTACCCTCCATTTAAAGTCTGCCAGCTGTGTGTTATTCATGCTATTCACACTTGGTTTATGACCAATACCACATCTATAAGGCCTAAAACCGTGGTCATCAGACGTTATCTGATATTACTGCGGTAATCATGACATTTTTTGGAGCGTGCCAAATATTACCCTCCATTTAAAGTCTGCCAGTTGTGTGTTGTTCATCCTATTCACACTTGGTCGCTGACCAATACCACATTTATAAGGCCACTGCCTAAAACCGTAGTCATCAGACGTTATCCGATATTACTGAGGAGATAATCGTGACATTTTTTGGAGCAAGCTACATATTACCCTCCATTTAAAGTCTGCCAGTTGTGTGTTGTTCATCCTATTCACACTTGATCGCTGACCAATACCACATCTATAAGGCCATTGCCTAAAACCCTGGTCATCAGACGTGATCCGATATTACTGCAGTTATAATCGTGACATTTTTTGGAGCGGGCCAAAAATTACACTCCATTTAAAATGGGCAAAACGCTTGGCAAGGGACAGTGAAGTGGACGTAATGGTGATGGTGCACGCAAAGGCCTATGCCGTGGGCAAGCTGAAATTATGTCTGCTGAGTGAGCACAACAAGCACCCACATCATGGTCACCCTATCTTCCTGTCCCACTTTGTAGGGGGCAGCGGAACCCCACTCTTAAAGCCAGAGCAGTGTGAAAAGGTTGTTGGTTGGATAGCATATAATGCTTCCAGTCACTTTGCCACCACCACCACCGTCTTTCACACTGTCCAGTCTCAGTAGCCATGAGTATGGACCACATATTCCTCACCCTGATCCTCCTTACTCCCACTATGCCGAGTGCCCAGAGACAGCTGATCCCACACTTGAACGCTCAGAAGAGCTGTTTACTTTCCCATTTATAGATTTGGGCCTCTCTCCTGGCCCGTTTCAAGTGGGGCAAGAAGAGATCACATGTAGCTATGCCCAAATATTTGAGCAGCCATGGTTACATAAAGGCGACGGTCGAAAAGTGCAATTACTGTCGCAAGAGGTGGATGATGATGATGAGACACAATTGCCAGCGAGTCAGAAGGAGGCCCAGGGTGCATACGGGGAAGACGAGGTGGGACATTAACACGAGGAAAGTTGCCAGTCCAACTGTTAGGTCTTCCAGAGTCTGGCTCTTTTTTAAAAACTGTCCAGTTAACCCAAAAAAAGGCTATTTGCAAAATCTGCCATGCCAGCATCATCAGGGGCAGCAAAACTACCAGCCTGACCACCACCAGCAAGCTCAGGCACATGACAGCAAAGCACCCGACTAGTAATGTCAGAGTCCAGAAACAGTGTCTAAGGGTGACAATACTGCCTGTACCGCTGTTGTGCGTGCACACCAATCCTCTGTCCATGGTGCAGGCAAAGATGCCTCCCGCCCTGCACCTGTAGTTTGACACTCACAACCACCACCATCAGCAACCACGTGCACATCCTTGTCCCAGGGCTGCATTCATTTGTCCCTGCCCCAGTCCTTTGAACGCAAGCGCAAATATGCAGCCAACCACTCACAGGCCATAGCACTAAACTGCCACATTTCTAAAATGCTTGCACTTTAAATATTGTCTTTTAGGCTCGTGGAGACACAATCTTTCTTCAACCTCATGGTGGCGGCCATCCCTCAGTACTCGGTTTCCAGCTGCCACTATTTCTCCCTGTGTGGTGTCCCTGCCTTACACAAGCACGTGTCCCAGATCATTAGCCGTGCCCTCAACAATGCAGTTACAGGGAAGGTCCACCTAACCACGGACACATGGACAAGTGCTTGTGGCCAGGGACGATACATCTCGCTGATGGCACACTGGGTTAATAGGGGAAGCCGGGACCCAGTCGGACGGAACACATCCTCCTGACGCTAAGGATTGTGGGCCCTGGGTCAATCAGGGTTGCCCCTACATTATAAAGCTCCTGCACCTCCTCCTCCTCTTCAGCCTCCATCTCCGAAATTACCACATCAGTAGGAAGCTGGAAGCACTGCAGTACTGCCTCGGCCAAGTGGCAACAGGCTGTGCTGAAGCTGATATGCTTATGGGACAAACCGCACACCTCTATGGTGTTGTTGACAGCTTTAACAGAGCAGGCAGAACTCTGTCTGTCACCGCTGCACCTACAGCCAGGCATGGTGGTGTGTGACAATGGCCAGAACCTGGTGGTGGCTCTGAAGCTTGGCAACCTCGCACAAGTACCATGCCTGGTCCATGTGCTCAACCTAGTGATTCAGCGGTTTTTCAAAACTTACCCGGATCTGCCGGAGCTGGTTGTCAAAGTACGCCGTCAGTCTGCCCATTTCGGAAAGTCAGCTACAGCTTCCACCACCCTCGCTGTGCTTCAGCAGCGCTTGCAGCTTCCAGCTCATCAACTGGTGTGTGATGTCACCATACAGTAGAACTCAACCTTGCATATGTTGGGGAGGATTTGTGAGCAGCAGAGGGCAGTCGTTGAGTACCAGCTTCAATACGCCTGTCGGTATTCAAGTCAGCCTCCACACATAAGAGCTGATGAGTGGGCATAAATGTCTGACATCTGTGCCATCCTCCAAAACTTTGAGGACTCCATCAAGATGGTGAGCGGCGATGACGTCACCATCCTTCTTCTCTGTCTAATGAAACGCTTGTTGCTCACAATTAAAGTGGAGGCATTGCAGGCGGAGCATGATATGGAGCAAGGAACTATACAGGTTGATGCTACACAGTCTAGCCTCATCTCATCTCAATGCAGGTTGGGTGATAATGAGGAGAAGGAGGAACAGGAGGAGGAACAGGAGCTGGTTTCATGCGCTACAGATGTTACTACCCACACAACATTCATACCGCCTGGTCAGCGTGGATGGCGTGAGGAGAGGGAGAATGAAGAGGTGGAAAGGTGGAGGATGAGGAGGAGGAAAGCATGGACAGTCGTCCTCTTTGTCAGGAAAGGGAAGTCTTGGCTGTTGGCAGTCTGGCTGTTAGAATCTATGTTGTTTTACTATCGGCCATCTTGTTGTGGTTTGCTGGCTTCTAGTCTTTTCCTCTGGTGCTGGGTGTCTTGGTCATGTGATCTCTTCACTCTTTATTACTTAGCACCTGTCTCCCATTCCATGCTGCACATCAGTGTTGTTACGCTTGTGCTCTGGCTAAGTAGCCTTGTTAAGTTCTTTGTGCTTTGGACAATTGATTGCTTGGGACTTCTTGTTCCACCAGTTTTGTTCCCTTTTATCTTAGTTTCTGCAACTAACTTTTCTGTTAGGAGGTCTCCAGTTTTGCTCCCAGTCCTTAGATCTTTTAGGGACCCCTTTTCCCCTTCCTTCATGTCTTCGTTTGAGTTCAGTGCAGGAGTTTAGGTGCGGCTATTCATAATAGGGCACCCACTCCAGCGTAGGGTTAAGCTGAGTCTCAGTGAAGGGACAGCTTTTCCCTCCTATTCCTTAGTTCTAAGTTGCAGTACATAACAGTATGTCCCACCCTGTTTAAAAAAAAAAAAGTTTTGTTTTTTTTTCTCCTCTCCTCTTCCTGGGTTATCTTCAGTATGTGTACCATCCAGGAGCTTGCTCAATGCTTGAAAGGATTGACTCTGGAGGTTGCCGATCTTCAGCAGTACATGAGTAAATACCCTGCAGAATGCTATGAAGAACTTAAGGTAGGATTACCTGAGTGTTTCTCGGGTAAACAACAGAATTTTTTTTCATTTAAAAATGCTTGTTTGTTGTATTTTCGGCTCAGACCTAAATCTTCTGGGAGTGAACTACAGTGTGTAGGCATTATTATTAGTGATGAGCGAGCACTAAAATGCTTGGGTACTCGTTGCTCGGGTCGAGCACATTGTAATACTCGGGTGCTCGACCCGAGCAACGAGCCCAATGTAAGTCTATGGGAAACTCGAGCATTTTTCAGGCGGCTCCACCCGGCGGTCTGCAGAGGGCCTAAAAATTTCCCAAATCGATGGGAACAGTGCCCAAATGACATGGGAACAGCATGGGGAAGACCCCTGGAAGCATTTCTGACTCCCAAGTCACTGCTGTCAACAACGTTGTCAGAGTATTACGCCACTTTTACGGACTCACAATAAAACATACAAAAACAAAACCAAAATGGATTTTCCTGGGAAATATATTAAGGAACATCCTTTCCAGGGTAATGACTTGTATATATGGCAAAATAAATAACCAAAACCAAAAATACTCCTTCACACATTGGGCTATGTTCACACGTAGTTTTTGATGCGATTTTGCACTTCTGCATTGCTTTCAGCAAAGACAAATGCATACACTGGGAAATGTCATTTTAACATTTTACAACCTTATCTGGCCATGTGGTGTGTGACACATCATCAGACACATGCATACAGTGCTGAAAAGACATGGGACCAGCATGGGGAAGACCTCTGGAACCATTTCTGACTCCCAGGTCACTGCCTAAAAGTGTGCCCATCATAAGTGATTCTTGGCGCATGCGAAGATGCCTCCCGCCATGCACCTGTCGTTGCAGACATCACCGTCCACGTCCTTGTCCCAGTGCAGCATTCAGTTTTCCCTACCCCATTCCTTGGAATGCAAGCGCAAGTATGCAGGCAGCCACCCACCCACAGGCTGCAATACTATACTGCCAAATTTTTGACAGCTGCTTGCACTTGAAATGTGGCCTTTTAGGCTCGTGGAGGCGGAAGCTTTTCATAACCTCATGCCTGCGGCGGCCGGGTGTCCATACTCGGTCCCCAGCCGCCACTGTTTCTCCCGGTGTCGTCTCCGCCTTCCACAAGCATGGGTCCCACAACATTACCAGTGCCCTCCCCAGTGCACTTACTGGGAAGGACCGCCTAACCACAAACACGTGGACAGGTGAATGTGGCCAGGGACGGTATGGAGCCACTCCACAGCTTTTTTTGCTGAGAGTTGTATTTAGCTCGGCGAAAGGTCTGGCATAGAGGGAAACCATATCTATTCTGGGTGTCATTTCTCCGTCACCAGGTTCCGGACATTGACACACACGACCATGCCTGGCTGTATGTTCAGCGGTGAGAGCCACAGATCAGACTGCTGTGTTACAGCTTTCAACAACTCTGCAGCGCTGGGCGGTTTGTCAATTAAGTATTAAGCATGTTATCTTCAGCACAGCCTGTTGCTGCTTGGCCAAGACAGTGCTGCAGTGCTGTCAGCTTGTGACTGATGTGGTCATTTCGGAGATGGAGGAGGAGGTGCATGAGCTGAACAATGTGATTACATTGTTGCTAAATTGGTGACGCTGTTTTTTATACTAAAGAAAGATCCTATTGTTTTGTTTTTTTTTATGTATTTTTTTAAGACAAATGCATTCACCGGGAAATGTCATTTTAACATTTTACAACCTTAGCTGGTAATGTGGTGTGTGACACATCATCAGACACTTCCTGTTTTATTTATGATGGAGGGACTCTGAAAGTCATAAAGCCTATTTTTATAGGGACATCAGACGGCCCTTACTATTCTTAAAAGGCCAGCAGTCGGCCCTAGCTATTGTTAGAGAGCCATCAGCCGGCTATGCTTTGTTGTTCCCATTATTAACAAGTGGGTCTCCTATACTGTTATAGCTTATCCAGTGACTGCAAGGGCTGCCAGAAATTTGGATGCAACCCAATACCCCTTTGAAGAGACATAGAGGAGGGTCTCAGTAAAAAAATGTTCCCATTATAAAGGATCGGGTCTCCTATAAGTGGTAATGCCCATGCTGTGACTGCAAGGGCTGCCAAAATTTGGGAAAAACCCCATTAAGAATTTAAAGACACATAGAGCAGGGCCACAGTAACAAGGTACGACATGTTCCCATTAGAAAGGAGAGGGTCTGCTATACAGTTATAGGGTATGCAATGAGTCCAATGGCTGACAATTTTAGGAAAAAACCCACTAAGAATTTAAAGACACACAGAGCAGGGCCACAGTAACAAGGTACGACTTGTTCCCATTAGAAAGGAGAGAGTCTGCTATACAGTTATAGGGTATGCAGTGAGTCCAGCAGCTGACAATTTTAGGAAAAACCCCACTAAGAATTTAAAGACACATGGAGCAGGGCCACAGTAACAAGTACGACATGTTCCCATTAGAAAAGAGAGAGTCTGCTATACAGTTATAGGGTATGCAGTGAGTCCAACGGCTGACAATTTTAGGAAAAACCCCACTAAGAATTTATAGACACATGGCCCCGGAGCTGGGCTCACTGAGTGACAGGACACCGCTCCTGAGCTCAGCTCCGGGGCCCGCTCGCTGGTGCGGCTCATTATCCCTGGCTCCTCAGCATCAGCGGTCAGAGAATTAAAGCTAGGGACACATAGGACATGTGAGTATAAGGATTTTATTATTTTATTCTTATTTTTACAGGTGGACACTGCGGGAGCAGACACTACTACCCTCATCATTGTCTCCTGCTGGTGCTGATCGCAGCACCGGTAGGAACCATGATGAGGGCAGTGTTCAGCACCCCGCGCATGGGAACAGTGCTAACTGTACAGTGATTCCCAGGCACCGTTCCGTGTGATCTTGATGCTGCTCAGGGGTGGCACATGGTTGCCACATGTGACACACAGGGAAACATGAGACACGGATATCTCTGGTACCGGTTTATACCGAAATATACGGACATGTGAAACCGGCCTAAATCGGCTGCGAAAAATCCTCCGAATAAACAAACTGCTCAATCGTCAGGTGAAATGATCTTTTGGCATGCACACAACATTATCATTCTTGGCACAAGACTTGTGCTGCCGAGAACAATGACAGCCAATGAACAATTGTCTAATACAGATCATTCAGAGTGTATCTGAAGCGCAGTATTCCTGTGTAAATTGTCTATTAACCCCTTAGTGACTGAGACAATTTGGACATTAATGACCAGGCCAAATTTTTGAATTCTGACCAGTGTCACTTCATGTGGTAATAACTGTGGAATGCTTCAATGGATCCCGCTGATTCTGAGACTGTTTTTAGTGACATATTGTATTTCATGATAGTGGTAAAAAATTTTGATACGACAATTTGGTGAAAATGTTGAAAATTTTGCAATTTTCAAACTTCTAATTCCTATGCCTTTAAACCAGAGAGTTATGTCACACAAAATAGTTAATAAATAACATTTCCCATATGTTTACTTTACAACAGCACAATTTTTAAAACATATTTTTTTTTTGTTAGGAAGTTAGAAGGTTTAAATGTTGACCAGTGATTTCTAATTTTTCCAACAAAATTTACAAAACTATTTTTATAGGGACCATATCACATTTGAAGTGACTTTGGGAGGCCGATATGACAGAAAATACCCAAAAGTGACACCATTCTAAAACCTGCACCCCTCCAAGTCCTCAAAACCGCATTCAAGAAGTTTATTAACCCTTCAGGTGCTTCACAGGAACTAAAGCAATGTGGAAGCAAAAATGAAAATTTTTTCATAAAAATTTTACTATAGCCCCAAATTTTTTATTTTCACAAGGGTAACAGGATAAAATGGACCACAAAATTTGTTGTGCAATTTCTACTGAGCATGTTGATTCCCCATATGTGGGGGAAAACTATTGTTTGGGCACACAACAAGGCTTGGAAGGGAAGGAGCACCGTTTTGACTTTTTGAACGCAAAAAAGACTGAATCAAGAGTGGATGCCATGTCACATTTGGAGAGCCCCTGACATGAAAAACAGCAGAAACCCCCACAAGTGACAGCATTTTGGAAACTAGCCCCCTCAAGGAATAACACATTTAGATGTGAGAACAAATTTTTTTTTTTTTTTACAAAAACACTGTTTTAGCACCAAATTTGGACCCAACAATTTGTTCTGCAATTTCTCCCGCATGTGGCAGCATTCTATATGTGGATATACACTACTGTTTGAGCACCCGGCAGGGATCAGATGGGAAGGAGCGCTACTTGGCTTTTAGAACGCAGATTCCTTTTGAATAGATTATGGGCTCCATTAGTTTAGCCCCTGAGGTGCCAAAACAGCAGAACCCCCACCCCCAGGTCACCCCATATTGGAAACTCCACTATCTAAGGAATTCATCTAGGGGTGTAGTGAGATTTTGAACCCATGGATGCCTCACAGAATTTTATAACATTGAGACATGGAAATTTGTTCTCAGTAGCGATCTGGGAGTCAGAGATGCTTCCAGGGGTCTTCTCCATGCTGTTCTCCTTCCATTCAGCACTTTTACCATCCATTTCATCATTTTCAGTGCCCCCCAGACCTCCTTGTAGGGTCTTCTGGAAAAATGCTTTGATTTCTCATTGACGCTCATTATACTCGTTACTTGAAATGAGCATCCAAGCATTAGAAATTGTTTAGGTCGAGTAACGAGCATCTGAGCATTTTAGTGCTCACTCATCTCTAATTTTTACCTGTGGATTTTCAGCATTTTATGCAATGCAATGCAATTCTGACTTTAAACTCTGAATGTCCACAAGAAAATTGACATGTTGAGGATTTCAAACACACACGGCTGGTCAGTTTACGCTATGTAAAAAAAAATTAAACAGTGGACCCCAGGATGGGGGACATTATACAAGGAAGGGGCCTAGGATGGGGGTTATTATACCAGCAAGGAGCCCAGGATGGGGGACATTACACCAGGAAGGGGTTAAGGATCAGGATTATTATACCAAGATGGAGGTCATTATACCAGGAAGGGGCACAGTATACCAGGAAGGGGTCCAGGATGGGAGAAATTATACTAGGAAGGGGCTGGGAATTCTGGGACATGGTTATACAATGGAGGACATTATAACAGGAAAGGGTCCATGATGGTGTCAGGATGGTGTACAATATTACAGTAAGGGGCCCAGTACAGGAGACATTACACCAGGAAGCCCCCATGATGGGGGACATTATACCAGGATGGGTGACATTGTTACACGAAGGTACCAGAATGTGGAACATTATTACAATAAGGGGTCAAGGACAGGGGACATTATACCAGGAAGAGGCTCAGGATGGGGGACATTATTACTGGAAAGGGCTCAGGATGGAGGACATTTTACCAGAAAGAGTACAGGACAGGGGACATTATACAACCCCTGGCAAAAATTATGCTTGGTCTGAAAAAAATTACCCTTACTGAGTACCACATTTTTAATCTTGATTTCTTTTAGTGTTTCTTAAAGCCCTAAAGTTGCCATTTGAAATGACTTTAGTTTTGTGCCATGTCTGTGATCTGCTTTTTTTCAACAACATTAAACAACTGAATGAACATCCTCCGAGCCCGGTGATTCCATAATTTTTTCCAGGGGTTGTAATAGGAAGAGGCAAAGGATGGAGGAAATTATACCAGGAAGAGGTGTAGGTGGAGGTGACGCGCCCCCTGGGCCGTGGGGTACCAGGTGCTGGGCCTATGGATGCCGGTATGGGGGATATCACGGTGGCTGGCCCGGTCCGTGACCCAGGGTGGTCAGTAAAAGGGGGAATATGTATAGGGGATTTGGAAAGTTCTGGAGCCGTCCTCTGGAGCTGGTGTTACGGCAGCAGGGATGGTGTGGCTCTCCACAGGTAGAGCTAGCTCCAGGGCAGCGTGAGGTGTAATGGATGGTGGTGCAGGGAGAGACGGCAGGATGGTCCCGGAGGAAAGAAGGACACTCACACGGGGGTAAGCTTCTGTACCTTTACTGGTGATGTTGCAGGCACGGTCCAGGGTACTCCAGACAAGGGCGCACTTTTGGACTCTCCCTAGTGAGCGGGTATAGGGCCTCCTGATCCGTGGCTTTACTCGCTAAGCTTCTGACCTGCCTGGAGCTAGGCCTAGCTTGGTTGCTGTCTCTCTTTTGCACCTGCTGACCTGGTGGTAGGGCCTACTCTTGCAGATCACTCTCCCTGGATGCTGGGGCCTCCGTGACTCCTAGCCCTGGTACTGCAATCAGTATTTGGTGAACCTGGGACCTGTAGTCCTCCAGGGGTTCCGGTGGTTCCTACTGGGTATTGAGGGTCCCTGTAGGCGCGGACCCGGTGTCCGGTATATATCTCGGGGTGAGCCTGGTAAGCTCCTCTGCCCCCTTGGCTACTTCTTCCTTCTCCTCTATCCTTCGGCCACACTCAGGGCCCTCACTAGGCCTTCACACGTGCTGTAGGCCTTGGCTCGCTAAGCACAGCAGCCAGCTTGCTGCCTCTTCGCTGCTCTCTGAGCGTCAGCACGCTCTCTGCTCAACTCTGAGCTCTGTCCCTCTCTGTGTCTGAGAGACTCACTAACTAGACTGAGCTGCCTGGCTCCACCCTCCCTTTATATATCCCTGAAGGACTCCCTCTGGTGGTCTGAGGTGGTAGGGTGGAGGTGTGTGAATGTGTGAGGGCCTCTTGTGGAGAAGTCCATCCATGCACCCTTCTGGGTTCTGTGGCACCAGTGCACAGCAGGGCGCCACAGAGGGACATTATTACAGGATGGTGGTCAAGATGGGGGACAATATTAAAGAAAGCGGCCAGGATGGGGAATATTGCAAAATCATTGCAAAATGAGCAGAAATGCAGACATGTATTGCACACTTAGGTATAGTTGTGAGAAGAACCAAATTTGTTTATATTATGTGATGTATTGGAATTTATGAATGTGTCTATCATAATGCAATGGCAATCTGAACTGTGGGTACAGTATAGAAAGTATAGAGTAGTAAAGGCACAGACAAGTGATGCGAACAAAGGATGATTATTTCCTCCATCAACAGATGACTTATGAAATAATAATAATAATAATGAAACAATAAATGTATTACACTGTAGTAAAACAAATAACCTTTCCTAAGGCTAGGGTCAAACAAGCATATATGTCTCATCCAAGGGAATTGGGTCGATTAGACAAATCACACTCTGATAAAACTCTAATTAGAGTTTTATCAGAGCATGATCATAGTGTGTTCCGATTCTGTTGGATGAGAAGATGGAGAACAAAATTTCTCCATCTTCTCCATTATGTCAGTCCATGAAAATCGGACTGCACTCAAATGTAATCTGAGTGCAGTCCAATATTTTCCTTCGACTCATAGACTTGCATTGCCAAGTGCACTCCGAATTTTGGATCAAACTAGGACATGCTGCAATTGTTTTCCTCGGACCAGCTCTGTCTGAGAAAAAAATCTGACATTTGCACAGCCCTATACAATAATAATGATCTAAGTGCGATCCTATGTTTTGTTGGATCACACAAGGACTGATAATATGGTTGTCTGCTCAAGCCCTTAGAATAGGTCATCAATGTAAGAGTGATTGGGGTCTGACACACAGAAGCCCCACACAGGGCCAATTGTAGCTTTTCTGCAATCTAAAGGTCCGTTTACATGAACTGGCCAGTGGCACTATATGAACGCTGATCAATAAACTAAGTATCAATGGTTGTTTCAGTGGCAGTTTACGCAGGCAGACCAAAGCAAACGATGAAAACTGAGTGATCGATCATAGTTCTCGGCAGTGTGAGACCTGTTTATCCAGGACGATGTCAAGCTGAGAATGATGATCTTTTGTTTTGCACAAAATATAATTTCCCCCGATGAATGAGTGTTTTACTGATTTATGGAATGATTGGCAGCCTGATTACACGTCAAGATAACAGTGAAACCAGCGTTTTGAACAATGCTTGCTCCTTACTAAGTGGTTTGTCCCTCACTTAGGGGCATCTCCATTTAGAGTGTGATTGATTCTTATAATTGTTATTATTGTTTTTGCCGTTTTCATTTAAGGTATTTATTTCTATCATAATTCTGGATGATTACATCGATATGAAATGTTTTGCTGTAGTTTAATCATGGTTCTTTGAATTTCCCCATCATGTCTGGTGTAAGTAGTGACATTTGTTGTCCTATATTGCAGCCCTGTCTGCCTGTGAGATGGAAGCTGAGAGGAAGCTGCAGACGTGTCAGTTCTAAGCGCACACAGCTCTGCAGTGAGATCAGGAGAGCAGAGAGCGGCCATCACACATCACACTGGGAACTCCCCTTCATGTGAGATAAGGAGGCAGAGTTATCTTCCAGGCAGCGTCGTCCCCAGAGCCAGGAAGAGGTCATTTACATAAAGTGATAAAAGATGATTTATCAACAACAAGGCATCAGATATGAGGCATACAGGCATCACTCTCCTCTGCAGTCCATAACCTATATGCCCATATTAATAGTTTACAGCAGGCCAGAATTGCTAATCTGGCGCACCGGGCATTTTCCCAGTGGTCCACGGATGTGTGCATTGTAGTAGGCCACGGGGCCCGCTGATCCGGCCACCGGCCTGCTGATCCGGCCACCGACCCGCTTTTCTGGCCGCTGGCCCCTTAAATCTGGAGGCACAGCCGGGATTGGGGCGCTCTGCGCCTGCACGCAGGGTTCAGTATTTGAACCGCTGCATGCGTCACATATAAGAACACATCAGCGTTCTCTGTGGGAGGAGAGCGCGATCCTCTCTCCCGCCTTTACAACACCGGCTGCAGCTGTTGGTGCAGCGCAGCCCGGTGCCGTACCGAATCAGGAAGCGGATCTCTGCAGCTCTGCTCCTACCTGGGTGAGTACAGTGGCATGATGATGTATGCTGTTGTTTAGCCAGTAAAAAACATGTTTCTGGTACCCAGGGGTGGGGGGTGGGGGATGACCTCTGGGGCTGGGGGCTTACATATGGGGCTAGGGGCTGACCTCTGGGGCTGGGGGATTACTTATGGGTCTGGGGGCTGACCTCTGGGGCTGGGGGATTACTTATGGGTTTGGGAGCTGACCTCTGAGGCTGGGGGCTTACTTATGGGGCTAGGGGCTGACCTCTGGGGCTGGGGGATTACTTATGGGGCTGGGGGCTGACTACTAACTTCCGGGGCTGACTGATGTGTTTATGGATCTGTGATACATATTCAGCAGTTGCTGTGTGTCCTATGTGATGTATATGTGTCTCCTGTGATGTGTGTTTCATAATATAGTATAATGTGGTCTTAATTATAATGTAAAGTTGTGTATATACAGTACAGACCAAAAGTTTGGACACACCTTCTCATTTAAAGATCTTTCTGTATTTTCATGACTATGAAAATTGTACATTCACACTGAAGACATCAAAACTATGAATTAACACATGTGGAATTATATACTTAACAAAAAAGTGTGAAACAACTGAAAATATGTCTTATATTCTAGGTCCTTCAAAGTAGCCACCTTTTGCTTTGATGACTGCTTTGCACACTCTTGTCATTCTCTTGATGAGCTTCAAGAGGTAGTCACCGGAAATGGTTTTCACTTCACAGGTGTGCCCTGTCAGGTTTAATAAGTGGGATTTCTTGCCTTATAAATGGGATTGGGACCATCAGTTGTGTTGTGCAGAAGTCTGGTGGATATGTGTCACCCTGGCCTGGATGCCACAAGTGTAATTAAAGCTGTGTCTGAGAGCAAGGGGGAGGTTCTTTAGTCAGGGGAACATTAGCATGCAGTACCTCCTGTCTCAGGCCAGTAGGGGGAGCAGGCTGCCCCTATAAAAGCTGTTACTGGGGGCAGGGTTAGAGAGAACTGGATGGCCTGTCTCAGCACTGAGACTTGTCCCAGAGCAGAGCAGGGACAGAAAGTTGTATTGCACCTAAGAGGAAGTGTGGCAGGAGGAGAGCCACAAGCCAGAGACAAGAGGCGAAGAGAGCCTGTCTTGGCAGATAAAAGACTTACTTTACCAGACTTTGGTGTCTGAGGCTGGGAGGATTCTACATCCTCCAGCAGATAACCAGTCCGCAAGGGACTGTATATTCCTTGGCCTAAGAAGCCTGGAGGCCCTGCCACAACCGAAGGGACCAGTAAAGCCGTACAAGGCTGGGAGCAGAAAGGAACCCACGTCGCAGGCCAAACAGGTGAGAATACACGGAAAGCTCGGAAACGTGGGCTGTTACCCTATAACGAGGAGATAGCCAGAAGGAGCGCAGAAAGCACGGTAGGCCTACACCCTCACCCTGACCAGGGCCAATTTCCCCGTTGCTCTCAGACATCCAGGTCCCCTCCTAGCTGGGACTGTTTATGAGTCAGTTTACCTGTTTCAGTAAAGACCCTGGACTGCAACCAATTGTCTGTGTGCTCCTTCGCGCCTCCAGCACTACCAGTACTGGGACTCTCACCACCATCACTCCCACCATCCACTACACTGCCCTGGGCCGCACTCTTCCCGTGGGGAGTCACACCATCCCAGCTGCACACATCATCAGCCCCAGCGGTCTGCCTTGCAGCGGCGGTTCCTAATGACCGCAAATCCACGGGTGGCGTAGTCGGACATAATCAACAACACATAACGGACAACCACTGGCCTGACCACCTTGAGCCACGGAACCGGGTTGCCACTACTACTCCCATCGTTCCCCCTATTGCCCGGATCCGAGTGCCCCACGGCCCAGGGGGCAAGTCAGATACACAGCTGATAGTCCTACTGAATAGACTGTTAGAATTTGTATTATGGCAAGAAAAAAGCAGCTAAGTAAAGAAAAACGAGTGGCCATCATTACTTTAAGAAATGAAGGTCAGTCAGTCCAAAAAATTGGGAAAACTTTGAAAGTGTCCCCAAGTGCAGTTGCAAGAAACATCAAGCGCCACAAAGAAACTGGTTCATATGAGGACCACCCCAGGAAAGGAAGACCAAGAGTCACCTCTGCTTCTGAGGATAAGTTTATCCGAGTCACCAGCCTCAGAAATCGCAGGTTAACAGCAGCTCAGATTAGAGACCAGTTCAATGCCACACAGAGTTCTAGCAGCAGACACATCTCTTCAACAACTGTTAAGAGGAGACTTTGTGCAGCAGGCCTTCATGGTAAAATAGCTGCTAGGAAACCACTGCTAATGACAGGCAACAAGCAGAATAGACTTGTTTGGGCTAAAGAACACAAGGAATGGACATTAGACCAGTGGAAATATGTGCTTTGGTCTGATGAGTCCAAATTTGAGATCTTTGGTTCCAACCACCGTGTCTTTGTGCGACGCAGAAAAAGTGAACGGATGGACTCTACATGCCTGGTTCCCACCGTGAAGCATGGAGCAGGAGGTGTGATGTTGTGGGGGTGCTTTGCTGGTGACACTGTTGGGGATTTATTCAAAATTGAAGGCATACTGAACCAGCATGGCTACCACAGCATCTTGCAGCGGCATGCTATTCCATCCGGTTTGCGTTTAGTTGGACCATCATTTATTTTTCAACAGGGCAATGACCCCAACACACCTCCAGGCTGTGTAAGGGCTATTTGACCAAGAAAGAGAGTGATGGGGGGCTACGCCAGATGACCTGGCCTCCACAGTCACCAGACCTGAACCCAATCGAGATGGTTTGGGGTGAGCTGGACCGCAGAGTGAAGGCAAAAGGGCCAACAAGTGCTAAGCATCTCTGGGAACTCCTTCAAGATTGTTGGAAGACCATTTCCGGTGACTTCCTCTTGAAGCTCATCAAGAGAATGCCAAGAGTGTGCAAAGCAGACATCAAAGCAAAAGATGGCTACTTTGAAGAACCTAGAATATAAAACATATTTTCAGTTGTTTCACACTTTTTTGTTAAGTATATAATTCCACATGTGTTAATTCATAGTTTTGATGCCTTCAGTGTGAATGTACAATTTTCATAGTCATGAAAATACAGAAAAATCTTTAAATGAGGTGTGTCCAAACTTTTGGTCTGTACTGTATAGTGTAGAGATGTTTATATAGTATGGTGCTGTGTACATAGTGTAGTATATAGTTTGGAATCCACACTATATACACTGGCACATCCCTACACTATATAATATATATAGTATATAAACAGCTCGACTCTATATTCTTTTGCACAGTATATAGTGTGGAGCTGGGTATATAATTGATTGTAGAATATATTGTGGAGCTGTGTATGATTTGTATACTTCCCCTGCCCTGTATACATGGTGTCATTCTCAGTATCTGCTCTTATTATGTTTGCGTGTGTGTGTACATACATACACGCATAATATAATAATATATATATCTCAACAATCTGATTAATTGTCAAAAAAATGGAGGACTCTTCTTTATTAGCCCATGTGGTTATGTTTCGGATTCATGTTCTGTTATGGAACTGAATTGTCGTCATAGAGGCTGGCATCTGCAGGGTACAAATGTATATATACAATGCACAGTACCACTCATCCTGTCCTGTATATATACAATGCACAGTACCACTCCTCCTGTCCTGTATATATACACTGCACAGTACCACTCCTCCTGTCCTGTATATATACACTGCACAGCACCACTCCTCCTGTCCTGTATATATACACTGCACAGCACCACTCCTCCTGTCCTGTATATATACACTGCACAGTACCACTCCTCCTGTCCTGTATATATACACTGCACAGTACCACTCCTCCTGTCCTGTATATATACACTGCACAGTACCACTCCTCCTGTCCTGTATATATACACTGCACAGCACCACTCCTCCTGTCCTGTACATATACACTGCACAGTACCACTCCTCCTGTCCTGTATATATACACTGCACAGTACCACTCCTCCTGTCCTGTATATATACACTGCACAGCACCACTCCTCCTGTCCTGTACATATACACTGCACAGTACCACTCCTCCTGTCCTGTACATATACACTGCACAGTACCACTTCTCCTGTCCTGTATATATACACTGCACAGTACTACTTCTCCTGTCCTGTATATATACACTGCACAGTACCACTCCTCCTGTCCTGTACATATACACTGCACAGTACCACTCCTCCTGTCCTGTATATATACACTGCACAGTACCACTCCTCCTGTCCTGTATATATACAGTGCACAGTACCACTCCTCCTGTCCTGTATATATACACTGCACAGCACCACTCCTCCTGTCCTGTATATATACACTGCACAGCACCACTCCTCCTGTCCTGTATATATACACTGCACAGTACCACTCCTCCTGTCCTGTACATATACACTGCACAGTACCACTTCTCCTGTCCTGTATATATACACTGCACAGTACTACTTCTCCTGTCCTGTATATATACACTGCACAGTACCACTCCTCCTGTCCTGTACATATACACTGCACAGTACTACTCCTCCTGTCCTGTATATATACACTGCACAGTACCACTCCTCCTGTCCTGTATATATACAGTGCACAGTACCACTCCTCCTGTCCTGTATATATACACTGCACAGCACCACTCCTCCTGTCCTGTATATATACACTGCACAGTACCACTCCTCCTGTCCTGTACATATACACTGCACAGTACCACTCCTCCTGTCCTGTATATATACACAGCACAGCACCACTCCTCCTGTCCTGTATATATACACTGCACAGTACCACTCCTCCTGTCCTGTATATATACACTGCACAGTACTACTCCTCCTGTCCTCTATATATACACTGCACAGTACCGCTCCTCCTGTCCTGTATATATACACTGCACAGCACCACTCCTCCTGTCCTGTATATATACACTGCACAGTACCACTCCTCCTGTCCTGTATATATACACTGCACAGTACTACTCCTCCTGTCCTCTATATATACACTGCACAGTACCGCTCCTCCTGTCCTGTATATATACACTGCACAGCACCACTCCTCCTGTCATGTATATATACACTGCACAGTACCACTTCTCCTGTCCTGTATATATACAATGCACAGTACCACTTCTCATGTCCTGTATATATACAATGCACAGTACCACTCCTCCTGTCCTGTATATATACACTGCACAGCACCACTCCTCCTGTCCTGTATATATACACTGCACAGCACCACTCCTCCTGTCCTGTGTATATACACTGCACAGTACCACTCCTCCTGTCCTGTACATATACACTGCACAGTACCGCTCCTCCTGTCCTGTATATATACACTGCACAGCACCACTCCTCCTGTCATGTATATATACACTGCACAGTACCACTTCTCCTGTCCTGTATATATACACTGCACAGCACCACTCCTCCTGTCCTGTATATATACACTGCACAGCACCATTTCTCCTGTCCTGTATATATACACTGCACAGTACCACTTCTCCTGTCCTGTATATATACACTGCACAGTACCACTCCTCCTGTCCTGTACATATACACTGCACAGTACCACTCCTCCTGTCCTGTATATATACAGTGCACAGTACCACTCCTCCTGTCCTGTATATATACACTGCACAGCACCACTCCTCCTGTCCTGTATATACACTGCACAGTACCACTCCTCCTGTCCTGTATATATACACTGCACAGCACCACTCCTCCTGTCCTGTATATATACACTGCACAGCACCACTCCTCCTGTCCTGTATATATACACTGCACAGCACCACTCCTCCTGTCCTGTATATATACACTGCACAGCACCACTCCTCCTGTCCTGTATATATACACTGCACAGTACCACTCCTCCTGTCCTGTATATATACACTGCACAGCACCACTCCTCCTGTCCTGTATATATACACTGCACAGCACCACTCCTCCTGTCCTGTATATATACACTGCACAGTACCACTCCTCCTGTCCTGTATATATACACTGCACAGCACCACTCCTCCTGTCCTGTATATATACACTGCACAGCACCACTCCTCCTGTCCTGTATATATACACTGCACAGCACCACTCCTCCTGTCCTGTATATATACACTGCACAGCACCACTCCTCCTGTCCTGTATATATACACAGCACAGCACCACTCCTCCTGTCCTGTGCATATACACTGCACAGCACCACTCCTCCTGTCCTGTATATATACACTGCACAGCACCACTCCTCCTGTCCTGTGCATATACACTGCACAGCACCACTTCTCCTGTCCTGTATATATACACTGCAGGTCTTTTTTTTATTGATAGAATAAGTACAGTACATGTCAGAACAATAATACATTACAGGACACCAAACATATGAACAAAACAAGACGACAAATCACAGAAAATAGAAACAAAATAAATCCCCCCAGGAATATATACATATACAAGAAATAAATATTATAAAACCTATAAAACCTCCGGCCCAGCTTCATTCATACTACTATATACAATCCCACACAACGCTCACACTGTCCTATATACACATAAAACACCGTCCTATATACAAGATTATATACAATAAAACACTAGAAACACAAAACACTAAACCTAATATAACGTATATACAACCGGAAACTAACACTAACCTACTGGTCCCACTGCCTGACCTTACAGTCACACCCTTACCGCACCTCATTCACACCACAGAAAACCAAAAATAACAATATATACAATAGTGACATGAACAATTTTAAACCTTTTTTTGTTTTGTATATTTTTTTTTTTGTATTTTTTTTTTTATATTTTTTTTGTAATTTTTTAATATATATATAAAACACACACCTACACTAACTATCCCGCCACCCCTGATCCAGCTCTGGCCACAAAGTTCAGGATTACTCCGAGCTAGGATCAGACCCCAAAGTTTTTCCCCAGACGGGGCCTGGACCAGGCCAGATCAGTCCTCTTATCACCGCTGATGAAGAACTTCCCCAAGTCCCCCACCCAACCTAACTAAAACCCCCTATTATACATTATATACAATATATACAGAACACAACCTACACACTCACCATCCAAGGCTCAAGTTCGATGCCGGCAAACCTTCTATTCAGGAGACAGAAATACAAAACAAAAATCTAGGGTGGAAAGACATCAGCCCACCACCAGGATATAGGAGTACTACCGGACTAAGGCACCCTGAAGGAAAAGCCCCTCCAGAGACGGGCCGCCCTCCGGGCACCCAGTCTTTCATACTCCAGAGAATGTACCTTCACCAGGTAACCTAGGATGTTCCTACAGACTTCATCTACATGGAGGATTTTACTCTGCGTCGAAACTAAAACTCGTGCGTTCCACGTGAAATACCTGACCACTGCGCTGACTATGAATAAAGTGTCTCGGTCCCTTCTCCCAAGGTCTCCGAATGCTCCATAGGCCCACCCGGGGTAGGACAGAGTAGCCAGCCGCAGCCAACCAATGGAAGTCCCCACCCTGTTGTACACCTCTGTATTAAAGGGACAATGAAGCAGGAAGTGCTCCATGCTTTCCAGCACGTTAGCACAAGCCTCACGGGGGCAATTCCTGTCCTCGGAGCTCCTGTACTTCAAATTGTCCCTCACATACAGCTTACCATGGAAGCAGCGCCAAGTCAAGTCTCAGTACTTCTCGGGGATCCTGCTAGAATTTAACAAACTCAACCCAACCTCCAGATCCCGACTTGGGCAGTCTTTGAGGGCCAATGGACTCTGAAAATGAGAAACCAAGACCCTCATATCGAGGAGTTTCCTCGGGAGGGACCTCACCTCCCACATTCCCAGACCCCACCGGCGGATTATTTTCAGAACCGGGGTAACATAAGCCGGGAGATGCCCGTGTGGTGTGCGAAGATCCTTCAATCTTCCCCCTGTCTCCCATTCCTGGAAGAAAGGCTGAAACCATCCCTTGCAGGAGAATACCCACGGAGGAGCCCTCTCTTTCCAGAGGTTTGACACGTTCATTTTCAAGAAGGTGTTCACTAGGAACACCACGGGGTTCACCATATTCAAACCCCCTAGTCTCCTCGTGTGGTAAGTGACCTCCCGCTTGACTAGGTTCAGTCTGTTACCCCATAACATCTGGAAGAACAGACTGTAGACCCGTGTCCAGAGAGGCTCTGGCAAGACACAGACGCTGCCCAGGTAGATTAGCAAGGGGAGCAGGAAAGCTTTGCACAGGCCAACCCTTTCCCTCAGGGTCAAAGAACATCCCCTCCATTGGTCCACTCTTTGGGCGACACCTTTGATTCTGCCTTCCCAGTTTTTCGTGGAGTAATCACCCTGGCCGAATTCGATGCCCAGGACTTTGGCATGTTCTTGGGGTTCGGGGAGGGTGTCCGGAAGATCAAACCCGGGATCTCCGCCTCCCAGCCAGAGACTCTCACACTTATCCTGGTTGACCTTGGACCCGGATGCTCCGAGTAGCGCTCCACTCGCTGCCTCCCCTTGCGAAGAAACAAATACGGTGACATCGTCCGCGTAGGCCACCACCCTCAGGATAGCCTCCGGTGCCGCCCCGCCCATCCGCACCCCCGCCAACGGTCCACAATCGATCCTTCTGAGGAAGGGATCGATTGCAAACGCGTAAAGCAAAGGGCTAAGAGGACAGCCCTGACGGACACCGGATCCTACCCCGAAAGGTCGTCCAATCCACCCATTCACCAGAGGGAAAGTCTCAGCCCCTGCATATAAGGTCTTAAGCCTGTCCACAAACCCTCCAGGCAGACCATACCTCAAAAGAGTGGACCAGAGGTACTCGTGGTTAACCCGATCAAAGGCTTTTGCCTGATCCAAGGTCAGCAAGAACCCCTTCCAGAGGCCCGCCCTGCCTTGCTCCACGGCCTCTCGGACACCTAGAACAGCACTAAAAGTGCTACGGCCAGGAACGCAACAGTGCTGAACCTCCGAAAGGAGCCGGGGTGCAAACTTCACCAGCCTGTTGAAAAGTATCTTAGCCAAAATCTTCCTGTCCACATTGAGAAGTGCTATGGGACGCCAGTTCTCAATGCGTGACGGATCCTTACCCTTTGACAAAATGATCAAAGCTGACCTCCTTAACGATCTCGGCAGAGTGCCCGAGGAGAGACACTCGTTAAGCACCTGAGTCAAGAGGGGGACCAAAGAGTCCCTAAAGGTCCTAAAGAACTCGGATGTTAAGCCATCCGGACCTGGCGACTTTTTGGGCCTAAGCCCATCGATCGCCAGTCTCACTTCCTCTTCTTTGATCGCTTCTGCCAAATCGCCCAGCGAGAGGTCAGCCCCTGGCTCAGGAACAGATTCAGTCAGGAAAGCCGACATCCCGTCACGATCAAGCTCCCTCTTTCCCAAGAGGTACGAGTAGTAGGAACTGACGACCTCCAGGATCACTGACCTGGACCTTCTCAGGGACCCCGTACTGTCCACCAGCCCCGTCACTATCTTACTATTCACTGACATCTTACAGTTTCTGTAAGGGTCGGGCGAGCAGTACTTCCCGTAGTCCTTCTCGAAAACCATAGATGCGTGCCTATCGTACTGACACCTCTTCAGCAAGGACTTCACTCTGGAGATCTCCTCGCGGCTACCTCCAGTCAAGACAAGATGCTCGAGTTTCCTCTTCAGGCTCTGATACAGGCGATCCCTGTTCAGGCTTCTGAAGTTCGAGAGCTGCCGGAAGAATCTCGCCACCCGATTTTTGAACATCTCCCACCACTCTGACTTAGTGTTACTTAGGCCCAGCAATGGTACCTGGCTCTGAAATAATTCCTCAAAAGAACGTCTTACAGCTTCTTCCTCAAGGAGTGACGAATTCAGCTTCCAATAACCTCTTCCCATCCGAGGAGTCTCTGTAACGTTCAGAGAAAACATAATCAAACAGTGATCGGAGAACTCCACCTCCACAACCGACAACGGTGAAGAGACGGCCTCCTCCTTCAAATAAAACCTGTCTAGCCTAGACCTGCACTGACTACCTCTAGAAAAGGTGAATCCCGTGTTGCCCGGGTTGTGCCGGATGTGGACATCCACCAGGCGAGCCTCACTCACTATCCTGTTTAACGCGACCCAGTCATAAGACAGCCGGTCTCCGGAACCTCCTCTATCACAGGATCTCGTGACATTGTTGAAATCCCCTCCGAAGACCACCTGCCGACTCGAAAATAAAAAAGGTTTGATCTTCAGGAAGAGACATTTGCGGTCCCACTTGGACTGGGGACCATAGATGTTAATGAGCCGAAGCTCTTGTGCCCCCATGGAGACATCTAGGATCAAGCATCTCCCCATTTCTAATTCGATCACTCGTCTGCATTCAACCGCTGCGGTCTTAAAAAGGACCGCCACCCCGCTATACGGCTCGGCCGCAAGAGACCAGTAGGAGGGCCCATGCCTCCACTCCCGCCTTGCTTTATGCAAGGTTGATATATCGGTCAACCTGGTCTCCTGCAAAAATAAAATGTCGGCGTCAAGTTGGCCGAGAAAATGAAAGGCCGTGTACCTTGCCGCATCTGACTTTATGCTGCAAACATTAATAGTTGCCAACGTCAACGGGATGGGTGCCGCCATCATGAATGGTTGAATTAGATAGCCTTTTTCTTCCCACCACTGACAGTCCCAACCTCTTCCTCCGATAATGACGGGTTTTTAGTGCGCTTAAGACAAACAGACTCGTCCATTCTCTCCTTACATACATTCTTGCCCCCGTCTGGTGGTCCTGGGTTAGTCGTCCCCCCAGAGGGCTTTGTATTTGCCCCCGAGAGGAAGACCCAGCCATCTCCTGAGCCGCAACCACCTTGTCCGCAACCTCCGGCCCCGGGTCCCCATTTCCCCCCTGCAGAGGGAGGTCCTGGAGAGCCCCGAACCGGTTGGAGAGATCCACCAGAGGGGGGGCGGCTGAACCCTCCAATGGCGCTTGGATCACGGCCAGAGAGTCAGAGGGGTCGCACTCCAAAGAGGCAGCTCGAGACCTGGTCCCCCTCCTACCTCTGGCCGTTTTCCTGTTACCCTTTTTCTTTTTCTGTGACCACTCCCCCTCTCCCTCATCTAGACTGTCACCAGAAGAGGGTTCCTGGGAAGACGTGGCGTCCTCTCGCTCTTCCCTTTCAAGTCTCTTGACCTCCTCGCTCAATTCACTGTCTTTAGGATCCTCAGCTGCAAGTGAAGTACCTGGGTCAGAGTTTAGGGACATTACTCCCTGCCCCCTGTCCACACGGCGCTGCTCCTGCCGCCTGATGGTGGATGGCGGCAGCTTGCTCCTCACCGGTTCCCTGCCTCCCCGCCTCTACTGGTCCCTTCACCGGCAAGATTAGTCCTGGCTTTCGCTTGTCCCGCACTCGCCGCTTTCAGGACAGCATTGGCGAAGGAACGTGGAGAGCGACTGAACGGGTGACCGAGGTCACCACACAAGTTACACCTAATCCTGCGACAGGCAGCAGCAAGATGACCAAGGTCCCCACACAGTGCGCATTTCTGGGTGGTACACTGCGCACTGAAGTGTGTGGGGCTACCGCACCTGTGACAGACCTTAGGCTGCCCCCGGTAGAAAATCAAGATCCTATCCCTCCCCAAAAAGGTTGAGGAGGGGATATGGGTAACAGTGTTTCCCGAAACCTTCAATCTCACCATGAAGGTCCAGGCTCCTGACCAGATACTATGGCCATTCAGATTCTTTTCGGGAATATTGGTGACCTCTCCGTATCGACTCACCCAGGTCGTAATGTCCATACAGGAAAGCGACTCGTTACTAGTCAAAACGGTCACTTTCCTGACTGAATCTTGGCGGGTTATTGCCAGGGGAAAGAGACCATGCCATTGGGGGCGACTCCGAGCCAACTTATGGCAAGACCAGAAAAGCTCAAGGCCCTCCGGTCTCACGAAGCTGACATCGAAGTAGGAGGTCCCGTAGGGATGGATCAAGGCAAAGATGTCATATGCCGCAAAGCCCATCCCCAGCAGGAGCTCAACCACCTTCCACCTATCAGGACAGGCATCCTTGCTTACCCACTGGAGACGGACCACGTTCCTATGGTTACTCCTCTGCCCCGTTGTCGACAGAGACCAGACAGTCTCTGCCCCTCTATCTCGGAAGGCTGAAAGACCATGTCTCTCTATCCAGAAAGACAGATCAACCTCCCTCCCCTCTATAGTGATGGAGCTCTCCCCTCTCCTCAGGGCGTCCAGGAGCTGCTGTTGCAAGTCACCATCCCCAGGGCCACCAGACGAGGGCGCACTACTACCCCCAGCACTGACAGCTCCTGAATAGCTTTGGGCTGAAGCCCCCGCCAATGCTGGGGGGGGCAGCGGGACCAGCACCTACTTTCCCCCCACCAACACCAGTGCTGCTCCCACCATTCACTTCACTACTACTCCCACCATTCGCAGGACCATTACTCCCATCATTCACTCCACTACTTCTCCCACCATTTGCTGCATCACTACTCCCACCATTCATTCCACCACTACCCCCACCATTTGCTACACCACTACTCCCACCATTCCCACTACTCCCAGCATTCATTCCACCACTACCCCCACCATTTGCTACACCACTACTCCCACCATTCCCACTACTCCCACCATTCACTCCACCACTACTCCCACCATCTGCTCCACCATTACTCCCACCATCTGCTCCACCACTACTCCCATCATTCACTACACCACTACTTCCATTCCCTTTACTTGTCACCCCATTACCTCTGCTGTTCTCTGCACCTTCCACAGTCACCTCCATTCCTTCCTCCCTTGTGTCTGGTGTCTCTGCACTCACACCTGCTGGGCCGGGGGAGGGGAGCACTTCCAGAGACTCCTTTCCCTGCAGCACCACACCCTTTTCTACCCTTTTCCCTTTGGTTGCTGCTGGCTTTCTGCAGGTCATCTCCTGGAGCGCCCTGCCCCCCTACTGCAGCATTTTGGTCCTTGTGCTGGGCAGACTGTTTGTTGGGCACCGCTGCCCGCCCTGCACCCACAGACTTTGGGGTCTTAGTGTCCTTTTTGGGCGCTGGGGCACACTGCCCCCCTGTCGCAGCAGTGTGCCCAGTGTTCCTCGCAGATGTGTTTTTCACATCCCTCCCGGCCCCCCCAGCCCCGGTGATAACTGGCTTAGCCGCAGAGGGCAGGGAGGGAAACTCCACAGAACTTCCTATGTCCGGCGCTGTGAGTACCTCCACAGCCTCGCCCTCTGCACTGTTCCCTGCACAGATGGCAGCATCGCCGGACATCCTTCTCCTCTCCCCACCTTGCCTCTGCCTCAAGCCCACTGCAGAGCCCGTGTCTTTAGGTTTGGTGGGGTTTAAACAGAAGGTGGCAGGCACAACATCAGACATTGGTACATACTTGTAACTCACCACCTCCTGTGCGGCTCCTCCGGTCTTCCTCTTCCTCCTCTTGGTCTCCTCCACTGGTTTGTTCTCACCGAAGGAAAACCGCGTCAGGTCCACTGGAAACTCCAGCAGTCGGATCTCCCTCAGCAATCCTCCTTCCTCCTCCTCCCCCAACACTCCAGCCTCTGCTGTCGGAGTCCTCTGCCCTGCAGGGAGACCACTTGGGCTCCGGCTCTGCCCCTCACTGGCTCCAGCAACTGAAACTCCAGTCACCTCTTCATCCTCCTCCTCCTCTTCACTAAGGACGCCGGTTGGCGGTTCTCCTGAGGTGTTTAACCCCTTCATTTCTGAGAACCACCGCTGGTTCTTAAACCTTTCCAGGAAGGGACCTGCGCTTTTCTCAATCCCCTCCCGGAGGAGCACTAACCTGACCACCTCGTCTCTGAGGGCTTTAAACCTCTGGGAGGTCGCGGGTCTTTCCTTGTTGGACGCCCGGTTGTTCAGGACCCAGGCCTCCCTCAGCTCCTCTTTCAGCTGGGTTAGTGCTTTGCCGGCGTCCTCGTACTCTCGCAACGTGGCGACCACTCGGGAGGAGAAGGAACTTGTGGACTCGCAAGAGCTCATCTCCCCCCAGGATCTTGCTGGGCTCTTGTTCCTGGGGCCTGGGGTGCCCCGGTCTCCCTCTCTGGGCGGGCGGTGAACAGTCTCGGGGTTGGAGTAGGTGGATGTACTCTTCCTCACCCTTCCCGATCTCCTCACTCCCTTCTGGGCCGGTTGTTGAGGCTCCTTCTCCCCCGCCGGCATAGACCGGGGGATAGGAGGCTGGGAAGCCATGCCGGCCTCCCAGTAGGCCTGCCTCTCCCTAGGGAGAAGAGAGGCAGACGACGACCCTCCTCCTGGAAGTGCTTGAGCTCAGGAGGCAGGTGCTACTCTCAGCACCACTCCTCCTGTCCTGTGTACTGTATATATACACTGCAAAGTACCAATTCTCCTGTATACAGTATATACACTGCACAGTACCTGTATATATACATATATACAGTATATATACAGTCCTGTATATATACAGTCCTGTATATATACCTGTATATATACAGTATATATAGACTGTATATATACAGTCCTGAATACAGTCCTGTATATATACACTGTACATATACACTATATATATACACAGTCCTGTATATATACACTGCACAGTCCCATTTCTCCTTTCCTGTATATACTGTATACTGCACAGTACCACTTCTCCTGTCCTGTGTATATATGACTCGCCCCCTGGGCCGTGGGGCACTCAGACCCGAGCAATAGGGAGACGATGAGGGTAGTAGTGGCGACCCGGTCCCGTGGCTCAGGGTGGTCAGACCAGTGGCAGTCTTTTAGATGTTTTAGATAATGTCCGACTACGCCACCCGTGGATTGCGGTTATTAGGAACCGCCGCTGCAGGGCAGACCGCTGGGGCCGATGATGTATGCAGCTGGGATGGTGTGACTCCCCACGGGAAGAGTGCGGCCCCAGGGCAGTGTAGTGGATGGTGGGAGTGATGGTGGTGAGAGTCCCAGTACCGGTAATGCCGGAGGAGTGAAAAAGCACACAGACAACGTACTGCAGTCCAGGGTCTTTACTCACGATTAATATCCAAGTCACTTCTGCGGGGAATGACTGCCCGAGCCGTGCTGCGTCCACCAGGTGAGGGGCTCGGTCAACCCCCAGACAGCTCAGGAGTATGGCTCAAGACCCCCTTTTGTCCTTTCTCTGGCCTGCCTCACCAGTGACCCACTTTTGTCCAGCTACCGCGGACTTGTGCGGTTAAACGTGGGCCCCGTCCTCCGCTGTCCTATATGGTGCCTTCCTAGCAGGTTTGATGAGGTGTCGCACCAATAAATGATCACGACCTCCGGTCTTTGGCTGAGGGTTGTTTCTCCTCCACCAACTTGGGATCTGGTACCCTTAATCTGCCTGACCCTGCACCCTGGATTCTCGTGGGTTCTTAGGGTCCCTTCCACCTTCTTGTTCCTGAGCCCTTCTGTTTCTCTCTCTCTCTCTTCTTCTCCTTTTCTGTTCCTTTCTCGTGGAGCTGGGATGAGACGTAATCTCAGCTCCACTTCACCTCCTCTCTCTCTCTCTCCACTCTCCTCCTCGGCCTCTCACTAGGCCCACTCTGGAGTAGAGCTCCTACAGAGCCTCTACTCCCTGTCTTCTCTTCTCTGGACAGAACCTAGATCTAAGATGGTGCCCACCTTTTATACCTCCCTCTAGCCATGAGCCCAGGGGACCAGCAACCAATGAGCTCCTATCTACGCTCAGGAACCAACCCCTATCTGCCCCTACAGCACTGGGTGTTCCACCCCCCTCCCCACTCCAGACAGGGACATAGTTGGTCGTGCCTGCACTTCTGTCTAGTGGGAGCACCGCTGAGCTGTCCCTCGGAAATGGGGTGTGTGTGCTGTATGCAGCTAACTGAGCCCTGGTCCATACTCCATCCTTACCCGGGAGTGGAATATCACACCTCTGGTCTGAGGTGCAATACCCCTGTAGCGGCCGAACCCTCGGGGCGCTACATATACACTGCACAGTACCAATTCTCCTGTATATATACACTGCACAGTACCACTTCTCCTGTATATATACACTGCACAGTCCCACTTCTCCTGTCCTGTATATATATACTGCACAGTACCACTTCTCCTGTCGTGTAAATATACACTGCACAGTACCACTTCTTGTTTCCTGTATATATACACTGCACAGCACCACTCCTCCTGTCCTGTATATATACACTGCACAGTACCACTTCTCCTTTCCTGTATATATATACTGCACAGTACCACTTCTCCTGTCCTGTGTATATACACTGCACAGTACCACTTCTCCTGTATATATACACTGCACAGTCCCACTTCTCCTTTCCTATATATATATACTGCACAGTACCACTTCTCCTGTCGTGTAAATATACACTGCACAGTACCACTTCTTGTTTCCGGTATATATACACTGCACAGCACCACTCCTCCTGTCCTGTATATATACACTGCACAGTATCACTTCTCCTTTCCTGCACAGTACCACTTCTCCTGTCCTGTGTATATACACTGCACAGTACCACTTCTCCTGTTTATATACACTGCACAGTCCCACTTCTCCTTTCCTGTATATATATATACTGCACAGTACCACTTCTCCTGTCGTGTATATATACACTGCACAGTACCACTTCTTGTTTCCTGTATATACATATACACTGCACAGTACCACTTTTTGTGTCCTGTTGTCGTGAGGCAACATTAGACTTTGGTTGGGTTAATATTGGTTTATTATTTTCAATATTCCTATGATAAAATAAGAATAAATATTGGAAAACTAATTTAAACATCCCAAGTATCCCCTATCCTGAGAACTTTCCAATCACTGGGGGTCCGTCCACTGAGACCCCCATAATCCCGAGATCCAGAGCTCTGAAGAGCACCATGTTAGTGGGGCTATGGTGGATCATACACACTGCTGCACTATTCACATGTGGCTCATCAAATAACTCCTTAAAGGGAGTGATGAGGGGCACGACTAAGTATAGCCAAATTTACTGATCTGGGGTAATGAGTGTTACAGTATGTGGGCTGGTGGGGTTTGTCTTGCAGGGCTGCTTTTTTGTCCCAGTCCGGCCCTGGTTTACAGAGATCAAATGGAGTTTTTTAAATTAATTTTCTCATTGTAATATTAATAGAATTCATATGAAATGAAGTGAAATATGTTGCAAAAGTTATTTTTATTATTGAAAAAAATATAAGATACTGATATTCAACTGTGAACTGGATACAAGGCACAAGATAAATGCATGAATACAGTGCAGGTTGGATTACTTTGCCTTATTTCGGCTTTGTGGAATTAAGTTTATAAAATAAGCACCTAAAAGAAGAAATCACACTAACAAACATGTGATGGGGCATCTCCTTAATGTCCAAAAGTGATCTGGTTTCCCAATAGTATATATTTTCAACCAGTTTATTTTTTAGAGAAATAACTAATGCCTGATCCTTCTTCTGGAGGGATTGAAATGCCAGATCCTTCATTTTGATCAATTATTGTGTGCCAGATCCTTCTTCTGGAGGGATTGAAATGCCAGATTCTTCATTTTGATCAATTATTTTGTGCCAGATCCTTCTTCTGGAGGGATGACAATACCAGATCTTTCATCTTGACCGATTATAGTGCCAGATCCTTCTTCTGGAGTGATGATTATGCCAGATCCTTCATCTTGACCAATTGTTGCACCAGATCCTTCTTCTGGAGTGATGACAATGCCAGATCCTTCATCTTGACCAACTATTGCGCCAGATCCTTCTTCTGGAGTGATGACAATGCCAGATCCTTCATCTTGACTGATTATTGTGCCAGATCCTTCTTCTGGAGTGATGATAATGCCAGATCCTTCATCTTGACCGATTATGTCGCCAGATCCTTCTTTTGGAGTGATCACAATGCCAGATCCCTCATCTTGACCGATTATAGCGCCAGATCCTTCTTCTGGAGTGATGATAATGCCAGATCCTTCATCTTGACCGATTACAGAGCCAGATCCTTATTCTGGAGTGATGACAATGCCAGATCCCTGATCTTGACCGATTACAGAGCCAGATCCTTCTGGAGTGATGACAATGCCAGATCCTTCATCTTGACCGATTATTGTGACAAATTCCTCGCCAGATCCTAATCCAGATCCTTCAAAAACTAAAAAATTCAATAGTTAGCAGCCATCAATTTCATAATTAGTTACTAAACAGCAAAAAAATATTAAAACTACAAAAGAACAAGCAGATTAGTATCCAAGAGCAACTTTGTGTGTTAAGGAACACAACGCGCTGGGGTTTATTCACGTGGGAAGAATTAGATTATAAAACAGCTCAATTGGGGATATTTATTAAAATTATCAGAGAGAGGGCATGAATTTACTAGTCTTTAAAAATGTCACTAATTACAGCAAATGTATCACATTGGTGTATGTGCAACCATGGTAGAAATGCAAAAATTCAGCCATTTTGTTCCTTATGCCACTTCATAGATAGTGTGCACATGAACATCAAGTTAATATATATCACATTATAAATTTGTAATTACTTGTTAAATTATTACATTTGTTCTTAGCAGTAAACTATAATATATACAGTAATTATGTTTAGAATACTCTAAATATTATAATATATACTATTACGATTACAATACAGTTATATGAAAAAGTTTGGGCACCCCTATTAATCTTAAGCTTAATGTTTTATAAAAATTTGTGTTTTTGCAACTGCTATTTCAGTTTGATATATGTAATAACTGTTGGACACAGTAATGTTTCTGCCTTGAAATGAGGTTTATTGTACTAACAGAAAATGTGCAATCTGCATTCAAACAAAATTTGACAGGTGCATAAGTATGGGCACCCTTATCATTTTCTTGTTTTAAATACTCCTACCTACATTTTACTGACTTACTAAAGCACTTTTTTTGGTTTTGTAACCTCATTGAGCTTTGAACTTCAAAGCCAGGTGTATGCAATCATGAGAAAAGCTACTTAAAGTGGCCACTTGCAAGTTGTTCTCCTGTTTGAATCTCCTCTGAAGAGTGGCATCATAGGCTCCTCAAAACAACTGTCAAATGATCTGAAAACAAAGATTATTCAACATAGTTGTTCAGGGGAAGGATACAAAAAGCAGTCTCTGAGATTTAACCTGTCAGTTTCCACTGTGAGGAACATAGTAAGGAAATGGAAGAACACAGGGACAGTTCTTGTTAAGGCCAGAAGTGGAAGGCCAAGAAAAACATCAGAAAGGCAGAGAAGAAGAATGGTGAGGTCAGTCAAGGACAATCCTCAGACCACCTCCAGAGAGCTGCAGCATCAACTTGCTGCAGATGGTGTCACTGTGCATCGGTCAACTATACAACACACTTTGCACAAGGAGAAGCTGTATGGGAGAGTGATGCGAAAGAAGCCGTTTCTGCAAGCACGCCACAAACAGAGTCGGCTGAGGTATGCAAAAGCACATTTGGAGAAGCCAATTTCTTTTTGGAAGAAGGTCCTGTGGACCGATGAAACCAAGATTGAGTTGTTTGGTCATACAAAAAGGCGTTATGCATGGCGGCAAAAAAACACAGCATTCCAAGAAAAACACTTGCTACCCACAGTAAAATTTGGTGGAGGTTCCATCATGTTCATTGAACATCTGTGGGATCATTTGAAGGGGGCTCTCCATGCTCGGCGACCATCAAACTTAACTGAACTGGAAATGTTTTGTAAAGAGGAATGGTCAAAAATACCTTCATCCAGGATCCAGGAACTCATTAAAAGCTACAGGAAGCGACTAGAAGCTGTTATTTTTGCAAAAGGAGGATCTACTAAATATTAATGTCACTTTTCTGGTGAGGTGCCCATACTTATGCACATGTCAAATTTTGTTTGAATGCAGATTGCACATTTTCTGTTAGTACAATAAACCTCATTTCAAGGCAGAAACATTACTGTGTCCAACAGTTATTCCATATATCAAACTGAAATAGCTGTTGCAAAAACATCAATTTTTATAAAACAATAAGCTTAAGATTAATAGGGGTGCCCAAACTTTTTCATATAACTGTATATACTATTACTATTACCTATGGTAATGACCAATAGAATTATTGGAAAATAAGTTACACAATGTAAACTATCTACATTATGTGGAGGGCGACAATCGCAGAAGCCGTTCTTGTAGCAAGATTCATCAACAGATAGAAATATCTAACTGCTTGGTGTGTCCAAGAATGCTATCACACATAAAGACACATAATGCCGCCTAAGCTGTGCCCAAAGTAAGGTCTACCCAGGGATTCCCCATAGAAGAGTCTGTAATTAATAGTGGAATTAAATGAACACATTGATGTTGGATTTATATTCTTACAGGATTACAACAATAGAGCATAAGATGTTACCATACAAATATTACATATAATAAGAAGCAGTAAGAAGTCAGACAATAGATACATATAATGGAACATTGTGCATTTGAGTGTTTAATTAATTGAAGACATTGATGTTGGATTTAGATTCTTACAGGATTAAACCACTAGAGCATAAGATATTATGATATAACTATTACATATACTAAGAAGCTGTAAGAAATCAGACAATAGATAAAGGAACTGGACTTACGAGGTGCAGAAAATATGGGGGTCACGCAGCAGAGGAGGAGAAGGTAAGTGGCCTGCATGGTGGTCCTCGCTTCTGTATGACTACAGGTAAGAAGTGAGGAGCAGATGGAAGAGGCCTCTTTATATAGGACTGGGACACTACATTTGGGGGAGGGGTCAGTGGTAATAGCTCCGCCCCCTTGTATCTAATGTAAATGACACTAATGGTTACATAGTAACATCAGATCTGGTGGTTACACTTCACATTACACATCGTCATAGATTATTTTATTTAAGTAGTAATTTATATTATTTATATTGTTGGTGACTTTTGTAAGTTTCTTCTGTTTTCTTCTGAATATACGGAGATGTATTGTGTAGCTCCAGCAATGTAATGATCTGTATAATTTGATTACTTTAACAAATATATATATTAGACTAAAAAGCATCAGGGCCCCTGCACACTATAGTATTACAGATCTGTACAATACAGCGACGTCCATAGAAAGTAATAACCAATCCTGAATCTGAAGCCTCATTCCTATATTACTATACACTGCAAAATACAATCCTATAACACTACAATCCTATACACTCCATAATGGATAATGTCTACTGTATATATCCCCTAAGACAGACAGATTTCCCCACTATGTATAACAATGCGGATAAGGTGAACGATACAAAATCCATGTAAAATAACAATCTTTATTAGAGCATAAAAATATATAGATATACAATTAGAAGTGATACTGCACAAAGATTAGGAGGAGGAGGAGGATTGCAGCCCAGTTATAGTATAACAGAAGTAATGTGCATTTTATCCATAGTGGGCATAAACCAAAGTGGGACTAAGTAACCAAAATCATAAGTGCCCACTAGGTACACAATGAGAAAGATCAATCAAATGTGATCAAGTGGAAATGATGGAGATCGGGCAGCCACCCACAGCTTGATGCGTGTTTCACCTATCGCTTCCTCAGGGGGGCGTTGTCATATACTGCAAAACAAAAGCCCAATAATTGCAAAATATCCTACTAATACTTCCATTCTATTAGTCCAAAAAGTAAAAAGCCTATTTGGTACAATACTTCTATTCAACAAACACTCAATCAGGTCAAAGAAGTATAGATGCACAAGTTTGATAAAAAGATTTGGAACTTTTATTGAATTATTTAAAAGAAATTTATAAAACACACATAAAGGGGAAGTGAACCAATGAAGGTGCCTGCAGTGCTAGTAACAAGGGTAGTCAATCATTTATTCTGTTTAACAAGACTTACAAAAGGAGATCATATCAATGAACCCAGTGATAAATACATGAAGAATTAAATAAATAAGTAAAAGGATCAGTATCCAAAATTCATTCATCTAGTAAGCATTAGTGGATAACAAGTACATACCTTAAAGTATCCAGCATAGATAAATGTAGTCAAAATGCCATGAAAGTATATATCTATAAATATGTCAATAGGTCATATAGAGAGAAGCCATAAAGCCCACAAGTGGTAGACAAGTGTCAATATAGGGCAAAGTCAATCATGGCCCACAAAATACAGATGGTATCACCAAGCATAGAAATAAACAGATGGAATCATCAGGCATAGAGATAAACAGAATGTAAATAAAGACAATACAGCTGTCCTTACCTGCAGTTGAAAGGTTGTATTGTCTTTATTTACATTCTGTTTATCTCTATGCCTGATGATTCCATCTGTTTATTTCTATGCTTGGTGATACCATCTGTATTTTGTGGGCCATGATTGACTTTGCCCTATATTGACACTTGTCTACCACTTGTGGGCTTTATGGCTTCTCTCTATATGACCTATTGACATATTTATAGATATATACTTTCATGGCATTTTGACTACATTTATCTATGCTGGATACTTTAAGGTATGTACTTGTTATCCACTAATGCTTACTAGATGAATGAATTTTGGATACTGATCCTTTTACTTATTTATTTATTTAATTCTTCATGTATTTATCACTGGGTTCATTGATATGATCTCCTTTTGTAAGTCTTGTTAAACAGAATAAATGATTGACTACCCTTGTTACTAGCACTGCAGGCACCTTCATTGGTTCACTTCCCCTTTATGTGTGTTTTATAAATTTCTTTTAAATAATTCAATAAAAGTTCCAAATCTTTTTATCAAACTTGTGCATCTATACTTCTTTGACCTGATTGAGTGTTACTCCCATTCTAGTAGCCACAATAACAACGTACAACTGAAGCAATAAAAAAATGCCTTTATTAAAAATAAATATAAAAACATAACAAAAGTAATTTCTAAAAATACCCATTAAATACCATGGGAAACAATTGAACTCCACAACAATAAATAAAGCTCATAGGATATGATGAAGGAGTCTATATATCATCTGATGTCTATACACATAGTATAGCACCTGCAGTATACAGGATAATATATGACTGGTATATGGTATACAGTGATTACAGAAGTCAGATATCATATACAGAATAATATGTGACTGTTATCTATTGTATAATTCCCAAATTTAACAGAAAGGAAAAAGGGACAAATTATTTGGCTTGCATAGTAGCAGAGTGCTTTGTGGAAAATTAATGACCATGCCTCGAACCATTTATTTCTATACAGATAAATGTACAAGGATGACCTGCATCTTCTAAAGCAGCAGAAGCCAAGGCATCCCGAAACAACTGCTGGGGTATCGGCCTGGGGGACATCCGTATACATAGCTAGTGTGACTGTGGATTAATTGATCTGTGATATACTGCAGTAACTGCACCTTAATCACAACATTTATTTAATCATCACACACTGGAATTACAAACCATGAGGGCTATGTCCTCATTAAAGAATACTGACACCTCGGATTGTTGTTGTTTTTTTTTTTTGTTTAATACAAATCACAAATCTACAGAATCCAGAAATGTAAAATCAACTATCTACCTAAGACTAGCATCCTCTGTAATCAAAACCTTCTACCCCCATCTTCAGGACTTCTCTTGTGCTGCAGCAGTTCTCTGGAATGCACTATCCCACAGAATATGGTTAATCTAACTATGCCCTGTTCTCCCTTCCTTAATTTTCTCCAGAATCTGGTCCCTTCACTCATCTGTATCCACAGCCTCCATGCACTCTACAGCTCCTTGTATCTGTACTTATACAGATTCTGGCTGATGACTGGTTCATGTAATGGTATTTGAATTCCCCTGTTTATAATAATCATGGCCGGACCATACATGACAAGCACCTTTTTATCTTTTGTGTCACTCCTATATCTTGACTGTAAGCTTGTTAGCAGGGCCTTCACTCCTCTTAGTATGTCATGAATTATGTGATAATCTGTATTGTCTTATTCAGTTTGTACATGTCTCTACTAAATATAGAAATTAAATAAAAAATATTATTATATATAACTCTCTTTGGCCCCCTGTAGTACAATGTCTCTCTTTTTGGTCCTCATTTAGAATAAAGTCCCCTTCTTTGGCCACCATTTATCATAATGTTCCCCTTTTGCTCCCATGGTATGATGCCCCCCTTTTTAGACAAAATTTACAATAATGTCCCCTCTTGGGGCCCCCATTTAAAATAATGTCCCCCTCCTTGGACCCCAATTAAAATAATGTCTCCCTCTGTGGCCCCTACTTAGGACAATGCCCCCTTCTTTGGCCTTTGGCTCCCATTAGGTGTCAAGTATTATATATATATATATATATATATATATATATATATATATATGTATATATATATATATATATATATATATATATATATATATATATATATATATATATATATATAAAAGTATGTAGACCACTCTTCTTTTGCAAACTGTCCCAGGTCTCCCATATGTGAAGTGTGTCTCCTCCCAAGAGCAATTTTAAGAGCAATTTAGATCCGGACTAAGCAATGAGTCCGGATCTAAATCCACAGGTGTTCAAAAGGATTTAGATCCGGACTCATTGCTGCCACCTCAGAACTCTCCAGCACTTTGTTCCCATCCATTTCTTGGTGCTTCTTGAAATATGTTTGGGGTAATTGTCCTGCTCGAAGTCCCATGACCTAGGACGCAAACCCAGCTTTCTGACAATAGACACTACATTGTGACCCAAAATCCTTTGGGAATCTTCAGATTTCATGATGCTTTGCACGCAGTCAAAGCAATGAGTGCCAGAGGCAACAAAACAACCCCAAAACATCTTTGAACCTCCACTATATATGACTGTAGGTACTGTGTTCTTTTCTTTGCAGTCCTCATTCCATTTTTGGTAAACAGTAGAATGATGTGCTTCACCAAAAAGCTCTATCTTGGTTTCATCTGTCCACAAGATGATTTCCCAAAAGGATTTAGGCTTACTCACGCACATATTGGTAAATTGTAGTCTAGCTTTTTTATGTATCTATGTCAGCAGTGGGGTCCTCCTGGGTCTCCTGCCATGGTGATTCATTTCATTCAAAAGACTACATATAGTTCACGCTGACACTGATGCACCCTGAGCATGCAGGACAGCTTGAATATCTTTGGAACTTGATTGGGGTTGCTTATCCACCATTTGGACTATCCTGCGTTGCAACCTTTCATCAATTTTTCTCGGCTGTCCACATCCAGAGAGATTAGCTACAGTGCCATGGGTTGTAAACTTCTTGATAATGTTGCGCACCATTGACAAAGGAACATCAAGATCTCTGGAGATTAATTTGTAACCTTGAGATTGTTGATATTTTTCAACAATTTTGGTTCTCAACTCCTCAGACAGTTCTCTTCTCCTCTTTGTGTTCTCCATGCTTAGTTTGGCACACACAGTCATACAATGCAAAGAATATGTAAATTTCTCACCTTTTTATCTGGTTTCAGGTATGATTTCATATTGCTCAAACCTGTTACTTGCCACAGGTGAGTTTGAATGAGCATCATATGCTTGAAACAAAGTTGTTTACCTACAACTTTGGAAAAGTGCCAACATTTTGGTTTGGCCCATTTTGGGAGTTTTGTGTGAAATTATGTCCAATTTGCCTTTTTTGTTTGTTTTTTGTGTTGTTCCATTACATACAAATGAAATAAACATATCTATACCAACACATGTGTAATTACATTAATTTTCCAGGAGCAATACTTCATTTTCTGGAACAAATTCAAGGGTGAAAAACACTATGAAAAAAGCTTGAAATCTATGACGCTTTTTAACAATGGATAAAAGATGTTAAGTGTGTAAAGTGAGGGATCCTTTAAGCTTGGCCATGGACCCCCCGGGGCTCCCCGGAGCCCCGGGGCCCCGGGCGGTAGCCCAGATTGCCCTCATTATAATCTGCCTATGGTCCTAAGTGTTCCCCGGATAGTGGCCCCGGAGCTGCGCTCACTGAGTGACAGGACACCGCTCCTGAGCTCAGCTTCGGGGCCCGCTCGCCGGAGCGGCTCATTCTCCTCGGCTCCTCAGCGTCAGCGGTCAGAGAATTACAGCTAGGGACACATAGGACATGTGAGTATAAGGATTTTATTATTTTCTTCTTATTTTACAATGGATCCCACTGATTCTGAGATTGTGTTTAGTGACATATTGTACTTCATGATAGTGGTAACCAATTTTGATACGACAATTTGGTGAAAATTTTGATAATTTTGCAATTTTCAAACTTTTAATTCCAGAGAGTTATGTCACACAAAATAGTTAATAAATAACATTTCTCATATGTTTACTTTACATCAGCACAATTTTTAAAACATTTTTTTTGTTAGGAAGTTAGAAGGTTTAAAAGTTGACCAGCGATTTCTAATTTTTCCAACAAAATTTACAAAACCATTTTTTTAGGGACCACATCACATTTGAAGTGACTTTGAGGGGCCTTTATGACAGAAAATACCCAAAAGGAACTAAAGCAATGTGGAAAGAAAAATGAACATTTTACTTTTTTTCACAAAAATTTTACTATAGCCCCAATTTTTTTATTTTCACAAGGGTAACAAGATAAAATGAACCACAAAATTTGTTGTGTAATTTCTACTGAGCATGTTGATACCCCATATGTGGGGGAAAACTATTGTTTGGGCACATGACAGGGCTCGGAAGGGAAGGAGCACCGTTTCGACTTTTTGAACGCAAAAAAGACTGAATGCCATATCACCATATTAAAATGAATGCCGTAATGCCATTATGAAAACAAAATGCCATATGAAAAAAGTGGATGCCATATCACATTTGGAGAGCCCCTGACATGCGAAAACAGCAGAAACCCCCCACAAGTGATAGCGTGACGTCTCTTACTCGAAAAAGCCCTTTTCTTTACCCTGGGAGATGGGGGACTCGGAGTCGGGTCCTGTGATGGAGAGATGGGGTGCAGCCGTGGCCCGGACCCGACCCGTGCTCAGGGCCGTCACATTAAAAGAGATGGTGTGGGCTTATCCGGGTTGAGTGGCTGATTTACGACTACGCCACCTGTGGCACCTGGTGAAGGCCACCAGCGCCGCTGCAGTCCGCTGAGGCATAGTGTTACGGCGGCCAGAGTTATTACTACTCCCCACAGGCGGAGAAAGGCCTCAGGGCAGAGGGACAGGAAGGATGGAGGGGGTAGTAGTGGAGGAAGAACGGATGCCACGTCGCGCGGTGTAGCGCAGAATAAACAGTCCGGAGGCCATAGGGGTGAACTTCCAAGGCTTTACTCACATTAGAGATGGCAGAAGGAAGGCGACTCCCTGATCCCCACGGAGTCCTGCAGTCACCAGGGATGGGGGTCCGACAACCTCCGAGCAAGTCCAGCATTCAATCGGGACCCCGCACCAGAGTGTTCCTGAACTACAGACCGTATCCTCTCCTGTCTGTGTGTGTAGATAGGCCGGGTCTCCCTCTGAACTCCTCTCAGAACAAGGGCACGGGTGGCAGCTCCGCTCCTTCCGATACCCGATGGGATCCTCTGGGCCTACCAGGCTTTACCAACCAGGACATGGAGAAGCAAGGTCGGGTGTCGGGGCCGGTACCCCTCTTGCAGCCGGACTCCCTCTGAATATATCAGATGGTGAGGACAGGTGGCGTACACTGCTCCGTCTGCATCATCCCCGGGATCCATTAGCTGTGGAGCTACACTCTTAAGCTCCGGGCCTTCTTGGTCGGGGTCCTTGACCGGGTTGAGACATTCCTCGTCTGCAACCTGCCCCCCGTCCCAAGGCTGTGGTATGAGGGCTGTGTCTCCATCCACTGCAGGTCCACACAGGATCCACGTTCAGGGTGGGAGATCACAATACCTCACAGTAATTAACAGCACAAAGACCAAAACCAAAGATGGCTTTTTATTAAATATGAAATTTAAAGTGTCACTAAATTGTAAGTCCTCAACCCTCACCCACTAACTGGTTCCCCTCACTCTTGGTTCCCCAGTCTCCCTGTAACCAGGAGGGCAGCACCTGGTGCATACTAGCCCCCCTGGTGGAGAAATGTGGTGTTGGATGCAAAGGTTGGGTCCCGACCATCACGCTGTTCTTACCTCGGAGGAGGAACACTACACTCCATTACAGAAGTGCAGCATCCCTGTGGCGGTCGAACCTTCAGGGGCGCCACAGTTCTACAGTGGGATGTGCTACATAATGAAGTTTCTCTTAAGGGGCACTTGGAAGATGTCCTTATCACCCCGGTCAGTAAAATCTTTATAGTGGTGGCAGGATGAGCCTAACCTATCTCGAGGGGTTCCCTGGGTACTTAGGGTCACTAGAACAATTACCACAGATGCGAGTCCGAGAGGGTGGGGAGCCCATCTGGGAGATATGGTAGCCCAGGGGACCTGGTCAGATATTGAAAAGGGTCTCTCCTCCAATTCAAAAGAACTTCTGGCGGTAGACAAGGCGGTGAATAATTTCTTACCTTTCCTTCAGGGCCAGAATGTAAAGATCCTCTTGGATAATCTAGTTGCGGTAGCATATGTGAACCACCAGGGGGATACATGGTCAAGATCGCTGATGAGAGTGACAGATCATCTCTTCCAGATTACAGAAAGTCACCTCCTTTCCCTGATGGCCCTCCATATAATGGAAAAAGAAAACATGAGAGCAGATTTCCTAAGCTGCTATCCTCTGATGCAAGGGGAATGGGAACTAAATCAAGGAATTTTTACCCAAATAGCCGAAGATGGGGGGGCCTCCGGTCAGGTAGATCCGTTTGCCACAAAACTAAATCGGAAGACAAAGATCTTGTGTTCCCTAAATCCTCTAGCTGTGGACGCTTTCCTGATACGTTGGTATTTCAGCCTGGCGTATGACTCCTCCCCCCCTGGTTGGCTATTCTTCTCATGGTAATAAGAAAGATCAGGGAGGAGAAGGCCAGGGTTCTGCTGATCGCACCCTTTTGGCCCAGGAGGCCCTGGTTCTCATGCCTGAGGAACATGTCCATCTCTGATCCTTGGGTTCTTCCAGAGATTCCATATCTCCTTCTCCGGGGTCCGATATTCCATCCTCAAGCAACTGGCCTCCACTTGACGGTGTGGAACTTGAAAGGACACTGCCAAATCAGAAAGGTTTTTCCAAAGGTCTAGTAACCATCCTGCACAGCAGAAAACCTGTTACAACCCAGATTTATGCCACAAGTTGGAGAAAGTTTTTGTCTTTCTCTGGTTCTGGGGTTGATGGGGAAGGGGTGCCAATAGGACAAATCTTTGGAGTTTTTACAAAAAGGTCTTGAACTAGGGTTATCCACCAGCACCCTTAAAGTACAGATTTCTGCCTTGGGTGCCCTATATAGCTGTGATGTAGCTTGTAGCTACTGGGTTTCTCGGTTCATTAAGGCAGCTTTTAGATCTAGACTCATTATTAAAAGCAGCTTGGTTCCCTGGGATTTAAATTTGGTTCTAAAGGCCTTGACTAGCTCGCCGTTTGAGCTAATAGTCAGCAACCCTTAAATCCCTCTCTCTTAAGACCGCTTTAATATCTTTAACCTCGGCCAGGAGCATTAGTGACATCCAGACCCTGTCTATGGCCTCGCCGTTTACTCAAATTCTGGATGATAGGCAGGATCTGGTCTAAAAATCACTCTCTCTCCCTAAGGTAGCTACTCGTTTCCACAGACTTCAGGAAGTCCTCCTACCCTCCTTTTGTCCACATCCTAGTAACCAGAAAGAGGTGGAGTTACATACGTTAGAAGTGAAGAGATGTGTGGTTAGGTACCATTCAGTTACCAAAAGCTTTAGGAAAGATAACTCGTTGTTTATATCCTACCAAGGGGCTAGGAACGGTCTAAGGTCACGAAGTCCACCATAGCTAGATGGAATTAGGAGGCCATTTCTCTATCATATACAGTATAGACCAAAAGTTTGGACACACCTTCGCATTTAAAGATTTTTCTGTATTTTCTTGACTATGGAAATTGTACATTCACACTGAAGGCATCAAAACTATGAATTAACACATGTGGAATTATATATTTAACAAAAAAGTGTGAAACAACTGGGTTCAGGTCTGGTGACTGTGAAGGCCAGGTTATCTGGCGTAGCACCCCATCACTCTCCTTCTTGGTCAAATAGCCCTTACACAGCCTGGAGGTGTGTTTGGGGTCATTGTCCTGTTGAAAAATAAATGATGGTCCAACTAAACGCAAACCAGATGGAATAGCATGCCGCTGCAAGATGTTGTGGTAGCCATGCTGGTTCAGTATGCCTTCAATTTTGAATAAATCCCCAACCGTGTCACCAGCAAAGCACCCCCACACCATCACACCTCCTCCTCCATGCTTCACGGTGGGAACCAGGCATGTAGAGTCCATCCGTTCACCTTTTCTGCGTCGCACAAAGACACGGTGGTTGGAACCAAAGATCTCAAATTTGGACTCATCAGACCAAAGCACAGATTTCCACTGGTCTAATGTCCATTCCTTGTGTTCTTTAGCCCAAACAAGTCTCTTCTGCTTGTTGCCCGTCCTTAGCAGTGGTTTCCTAGCAGCTATTTTACCATGAAGGCCTGCTGCACAAAGTCTCCTCTTAACAGTTGTTGAAGAGATGTGTCTGCTGCTAGAACTCTGTGTGGCATTGAACTGGTCTCTAATCTGAGCTGCTGTTAAACTGCGATTTCTGAAGCTGGTGACTCGGATAAACTTATCCTCAGAAGTAGAGGTGTCTCTTGGTCTTCCTTTCCTGGGGCGGTCCTCATGTGAGCCAGTTTCTTTGTAGCGCTTGATGGTTTTTGCAACTGCACTTGGGGACACTTTCAAAGTTTTCCCAATTTTTCGGACTGACTGACCTTCATTTCTTAAAGTAATGATGGTCACTCGTTTTTCTTTACTTAGCTGCTTTTTTCTTGCCATAATACAAATTCTAACAGTCTGTTCAGTAGGACTATCAGCTGTGTATCCACCAGACTTCTGCACAACACAACTGATGGTCCCAACCCCATTTATAAGGCAAGAAATCCCACTTATTAAACCTGACAAGGCATACCTGTGAAGTGAAAACAATTTCCGGTGACTACCTCTTGAAGCTCATCAAGAGAATGCTAAGAGTGTGCAAAGCAGTCATCAAAGCAAAAGGTGGCTACTTTGAAGAACCTAGTATATAAGACATATTTTCAGTTGTTTCACACTTTTTTGTTAAGTATATAATTCCACATGTGTTAATTCATAGTTTTGATGCCTTCAGTGTGAATGTACAATTTTCATAGTCATGAAAATACAGAAGAATCTTTAAATGAGAAGATGTGTCCAAACTTTTGGTCTGTACATCTAGCGGCGAGGAAGTGCCAGAAGGGCTGAAGGCTCATCCCACCCCACCCCTCCTGGGCTGAGAAGACAGGTGTCTCGATAGAAGACATATGTAAGGCTGCTACCTGGTCCTGTCCCTCTACATTCCATAGACACGATAGGTTAGATATAGGTGTATCGGCTGACCTCACCTTTGGGAGAAGAGTGTTCCAGGCTGTGGTCCTTCAATAGATTACTTCATCTCTGTAATTCTCTCGTGGTGCTGTCATGGTCGACCGATAAAATCTTAAATTACATACCGGTAATGGAATTTTTCGGAGACCATGACAGCACCCTTATATTTCCTCCTTTCACGTTTGTGGGAACACTCCCCTTTTATTAATTATAATATCACACTCAATAGGTGTCGTCTGGTATGGCAATTTTGTGATTGTTTGCTGTGTTTATTAACCTGGCAGTCCTCTCAATGCTCTGTAATCCCAACTGAGGCGGGAGAGAGGTGGCGCCCTTTTAAGCCTGTAGGTTTCCTCTCCTTGGTGGGCGGATCCCCTCTCTCGTGGTGCTGTCTCTGAAAAATCCCGTTACCGGTAAGTAACTTACGACTATACATTTGATGGAGCAATCAAAAAGTTGTACCCCAAAATGGTATTAAAAACGGTCTTAGAAAATTGAAACACGAGCCAAACAATTTGTTTGCAAAGTTTAGAATTTTTTAAAAGCAGTAAAATGTTTTCGTTTTCTTCTGCACCATTTCACTTTATTTGGAATTCATTGCCCTTTTTTTTCTATATGTTGCACAGTAAAGTGAATAGCGTCTTTCAAAAATGCTGTACTTTTGTCCCACAAAGTACACCTCAACCCTGCTGTATTGAATAGTGTCTGTGTTATTCACTATGTGATATGTGTTTTTTTATTGTATACTAATGTATAGTGACTAGTGATGATTGAGCGTGTTCTATGAACCCATTCAGCGAGCACACTGTCTAACAGCCGTGACACTTGCAGGCACGGCGACCTTAAAAGAAATGCCGAGCATGCCAAAATACTCGGCGAGCACCTGAGCGTGCTCGCCGAAGGGGTTGATAGAACACGCTCAATCATCACTAATAGTGACCAGATGCCTCTAAGGAATCTTTTTTGGCCTCTGTTTTACTGGTGCTTGAAGTGCAAATTTTTGTAGCTCTAATGATTAAGTAATATGCAACTATGTGAACTGCAATTGCCAATTAACAATTTAAGGGTATCCATCAGATATACCCCTCCCTCCAATTCCCATTCATGACCATGCAGGATTTGGAAAGCTAAATCCATAGACACCTCTATATCTTTTATCTGTTGCTGCATTTCTGAGTGCTCTGGGTGTAACGGAGCACTAACCAAGCCTCAGCCTTCCAAGGTTGCTTCCCTGCCCAGCACCAGCCTCTGTATCTTGATTGATAGCTCACTGTCAGTTTTTTGGGACGTCAGGCACCAAGCAAGGAAAATCAGTGAGCTAGACACTAGCACTGGGAAGGTAAGTATAATGTTATTTTCTCCAATCCCCTCCATGACAGCACACCTGGAGGTAGCCTCCCCATCCTAATTAGGGACAGGAAAACAAGAGGTTAAATAGCCCCTTCCCGCTACAATCCCCAGTGTTTTCCTGTCCCTATGGGATGAAGAGGTTACCTGGGGTGCCTGCAGCCGGCAAGCAGGGCCCTATTAAATTTACCTGCCGGGCTGCAGGGAGCGATCGCCTCCGACCTTCCTTCCTTTGCAGCTCCCGTGTCTCCTTGAGAGCGGGACCCCCCACACACACACTCGCCTGCGTGTAAAGCCGAGTAGGGTTTTGGGGGCTGGGGGCCTCCTGTAGCTCCCCGGCCGGAGTCTCCTCTGTCCTCCATGGCGGCGTGCCGGAAGTCAGGCTTTTGGCCAGCGGGACGTCACTTCTGGTGCGTTCCACCGTGGAACGCATGGAGCCGCGGCTGGAAATTCAAAAGGAGAAGCCGCGGTTTGCCCTGAAAATGAGGATCCTTCACCAGATAGGTGAAAATTTGGCACTGGATCTCGGTCTCCCCTATAAAAGACCCAGATGAGAAGACTCCATTAAGGTAGGACAGAATATTCTGCTACTATGGAGGGTGCTGTTCCAAAGCCTGCGTCTGCAGAGCCCAGCGCTAACCCGGCCCCAGTAAGTACTAGGTCCTAGGTTATTCCCCACTCTCTTTTGAGCAGGATCCTAAATATATTTTAAATCTCCCCTTTTTTTATTTTTAATTTAGGGAGACAAGGATCCGGCACCGACAGTGGGAGAAAGCACTACAGTTCGCAAATGTGCCATCTGTATAAAAAAGCTGGCTTCAGGGCATAAGAAACCCCTATGCTGGAAATGCACTGACAACATTGTGAAGGAAGAACAGCCTTCCCTTATGGAAGAAGTCAGGGGAATGGTTCGGCAGGAAATACAATCTTCCCTAGCCTCCTTCTCACAAGCCAGAGCTGAAGGTCCATCTCCCCCCAAAAGGAGAAAATATACGGTTAGGGAGACCTCTGATTCAGAATTAGGGTCTATGGAGGAACCGGAAGAAGGGGTCCTAAGTGAAGATCATGAGGAAGATAGGAAATATTACTTTTCGTCTGAGAATATGGAGGAATTGTTGTCGCAGGTGAGAGACACGATGCAGGTGGAAGAGGAGAAGGAAACCCGTACAGTTCAGGATGAAATGTTTGGCGGTCTGAAATCCAAGAAGAAGGTAGTGTTCCCTGTGCATGACAACATTTGGAGTCTTATTTTGGATGAATGGGAGTCACCTGAGAAAAGGCTTAGTATGGCAGGAGAAATGAAGGATAGATTCCCTCTAGATGAAAAGGCGGCTAAGCTATTGATGGAAGTCCCGAAGGTTGATGTACAGGTGGCAAGGGTTGCGAAGAAAACAACTCTTCCCTTTGAAGACTCGTCACAGCTCAAAAATCCTATGGATAGGAAGATGGACAGCCTTCTAAGGAAGGCATGGGAAACATCGGCGGCTTCACTGAAGACTAATATCGCTTCAACTTATGTAGCTCGTTCCATGTTCCTCTGGCTCCAACAACTAGAGGAACATCTCTGGAAAGGTACCACTCAAGAGGACCTCCTAGCATCTCTTCCTTTTCTGCAGAAGGCCACTGGATTCCTAGCGGATGCCTTGGCGGAGTCGGTCAAGATTGCGGCAAGATCGGCAGCATTATCAAATTCTATGAGAAGAGCTCTGTGGTTGAAGATGTGGAGTGGGGACAACGCATCAAAATCTAAGCTTTGTTCCATTCCATTTAAAGGAGAGTATATGTTTGGGGCGGTGCTAGACGAGTTGTTGGAGAAAGCATCCGACAAGAAGAAGTCTCTGCCAGAGCCAAAGAATCCAAAAAGTTTCAGAAAGAGACCATTTCTTCTCCCTCAACAACAACAGCAGCAAGCATTTCAGTACAGAGGCAAGGGTAAAACTGGTCGCTGGAGTTACACAAAAGGGGGAAGAGGTAGGAATATCTTTCAAGGTTCTAGGCAGGACAGACAATGACGCCAAGAAGGTAGGAGGCAGAATTGCGAGCTTCCTTCCTCAATGGCAGCTTATTGATTGGAAAAGGATTTGTCGTGGCAACAGTAGACCAGCCAGAGGCTTACTACCACGTGCCAATTCATCCGGATTACAGAAAATTTCTCAGATTTGCTGTAACTCAGAACCGAGAGGTACTTCATTTTCAATTCAATGTACTCCCCTTCGGCATTTCGTCAGCACCCCGCCTGTTTACAAAGATCATGGCAGAGGTAGTAGGTTTATCTAAGGAAACTGAATATCTGCATCGTCCCATATTTAGACAATTTTTTGGTGATGGTTCCCTCGGTTTCAAGTTTGGAAAGAGACCTCCAGATGACCCTCCAGATCCTGGAATCCTTGGGATGGTTGATAAACTACCAAAAGTCAGATCTGATTCCCTCCACCAGGAAGACCTCCTTGGGAATTCTCCTGGATTCTCAGCAACAAGCCTCTTTTCTGCCAAAAGAGAAGCAGATTCAGTTGAGGTCGAAAGTTTATGCACTAAAGAACCAGAGAGGAGTGTCATTAAGATTCGCCATGTCCGTCCTCGGGTCCATGACCTCATTTATTTAGACGGTACCTTGGGCTCAAGCGCATTCAAGGGTCCTTCAAAACTACATCCTTTCCTGTTGGGACAGATCTCCAAGTTCCCTCTCCAACAGAATTCATCTGCCAGAGAAGGTGAAAGCATCTTTAAATTGGTGGCTCTGTCCAGGAAATCTGGAGAAAAGTTCAGCATGGATTCAACTTCCCTTGTTATCCGTCAAAACAGACGCAAGCAAAAGAGGATGGGGAGCAGTAGTCTCCCACGTGGCCTTCCAAGAGGTCTGGTCGCAAGAAATAGCAGAGCAGTACTCAAACTTAAGAGAAATTAAAGTGGTGGAAGAAACCCTATGGGCAGCCACTACTGTGCTTCAGGGGTCGAATGTCAGAGTCTACTCGGACAATATGACAACTATAGCCCACTTGAGACATCAGGGAAGTACAAGAAACAGGAGGTTACAGATGATCTCCGAAAGGATCTTCCACTGGGCGGAGCATAATCTACTATCCTTATCGGCTCTGCATCTGAGGGGCTCCGACAACTATCATGCAGATCTTCTGAGCAGAAAATACATTCATCCAGGGGAGTGGAGCATGAACTCGAAGATATTTCAGATGATTGTTCAAAAGTGGGAATACCCAGATGTGGACCTGTTTGCGAACCAGGAAAACGCAAAAGTAAGAGCCTTTTTCTCTTTGAAACCCGAGGATTCAGCAACAGGGATAGATGCATTCGCTCACCCTTGGAAAGTTGGGCTCGCTAATGATTTTCCCCTGATTCTGTTAATACCAAGGACTTTACAAAGAATCAGGTCGGAAGGGCTCAAGACTATCCTAATAGTTCCAATGTGGCCAAAAAGAGCATGGTTCGGAACATTGAGCAGTCTAAGAATGGATGATCCATTGATGCTTCCTCGAATCCACGATCTGCTGCATTAGGGCCAGATTTTCCATCCGGCCCCTCAGAATTTGGCTCTAGCAGCTTGGCTTCTGAGACCGCCCTCTGAAAAGCCAGAGGCTTCTCAGTACAGGTGATCCAAATGTGGCGCCCTGCTGTGCATTGGTGCCACAGAACCCAGAAGGGTGCATGGATGGATTTCTCCACAAGAGGCCCTCACTAGATACAAACACCTCTACCTTCCAACTCATACCAGCAGAGCCCAGATAGGGATATATATAGGGAAGGTGGAGCCAGGCAGCTCAGTTGATTAGTGAGTGCTCAGAGTCAGAGCAGAGCAGGCAGGCTGAGAGAGAGCCTGAGAGCGTGCCGACACTCAGCGGTGAAGACGCAGCACGTCAGCTGCCTAGTAGTGAGGGCCCCGAGTGTGGCCGACGGCAAGGAGAAAAAGGGGAGTGAAACCAAGGGGGCAGAGGAGCACAATAAGCTCACCCCATTATATCTACCGGACACCGGATCCGCGCCTACAGGGACCCTTTACACCCAGTGGGGATAACCGGAATCCCAGGAGGACTACAAGTCCCTGACAAACCTGAAGGCTAGACACACACAGGATCAGGAACCACGAAGGCCCCGACGTCCAGGGAAAGTGGTTACCAACCAGAGGTCCTATTTCTGAGCATCTGGTGAAGTAAAAGCAGGACACATAAGCTAGGCCCAGTTGCAGGCTGGCCAGGAGCATACATAGGGACAGACACGGATCAGGAGGCCCTATACCTGCTCCCTGGGGAGAAGTCCAAAAGTGCGCCCTTCATCTGGAGTACCCTGGACCGTACCTAACAGCTGTACCAGTAAAGGAAATGAAGCAAATCCCCTGTCTCTGTCCGTTACTCCTGCTGTGCCATCGCTTTCCCTGCACCACAATGCTCAGCGCAACCTGCATCATTTATACTGCCCTGATGCCTGCTCCACCTGTGGGGAGCCGTTCCATCTCAAGCTGTCCTGACATCTGCCTCAGAGGACTGTTGCAGCGTTGGTGATCCTTACCAGACACCACAAGTGGCGTCACAACAAATTCCCTACAAATAATTCCTTTTGGCACTGACTGCCCTGGGCCAGCCACCGCGATAATCCCCGCAGGCAGTCTTAGGCCCGGCTGCCGGGTGCCCCGCGACACCCCTGGGGGCGAGTCACATACACTGCAGAAAAGCAGAAAACCAGTCACAATTTCCATCTATGGAAAAATCTAGAAAGCTTTCAAGCTATGGTATGAGCCTCGTCCATTAGATCCCTTTCGGCCTGACGTGGCCAGAATCTTGGATTTCCTACAGAACGGTCTGTCTAAAGGATTAAGACCAAGCACGCTGAAGGTCCAAGTCTCGCCTTTAAGTTCCTATTTTGATGCTGATTTGGCCCAAAACAGATGGATTAAGAGGTTCATGATAGTTGCTTCTTGGATTAATCCAACAAGAGCTAAAATAGTTCCACCTTGGGATCTCAACGTAGTTCTTAGAGGCCTAACTATGCATCCTTTCGAGCCAATAGCCGAGGCACACATAGACAAATTGTCTTGGAAAGCGGCATTGCTTATAGCTCTGACTACAGCCAGAAGAGTGAGTGAAATCCAAGCCCTGTCTATCAGAGAGACTTATTGTCGTATTTTGGAGGACAGGATCATCCTCCAGTTGGATCCTTCTTTTCTACCTAAAGTGTCGTCTAATTTTCATATGTCTCAGCCAATAATTCTTCCGTCATTCTGTCAAAATCCATCAAATAGCAAGGAAGAAGAATTCCACGCGTTGGATGTAAGAAGGACTATAATCCGCTATTTGAGGCAGACTGAAACCTGGAGGAAGGATCAGAACCTATTTGTCCAATATGGAAGCCCCAATAAAGGAAAGAAAATTGCAAAAATACGCTAGCAAATTGGATTAAGAAAGCAATTTGTGAAACATACATAGTTCAAGATTTGCCTCCTCTGAAATCCTTGAAAGCTCTTTCTACTAGAGCTATGTGGGTCTCCTGGGCGGAAAAAGCTAGTGCATCCATTGAGCAGATTTGCAGGGCAGCTACATGGTCGTCTGTCCATACCTTTGCTAAACATTATAGACTAGATGTAATATCTAATAGAGACTTAGCATTTGGAAGGAAAGTCCTTCAGGCTGTTGTCGCTCCCTAAAATTCATTCTTTGGTATTACTCCAGGTGTGCTGTCATGGAGGGGATTGGAGAAAATAGAATTAGACTTACCAGTAATTCGGTTTCTAAGACCCTCCACAACAGCATGGGTAGTTCCCTCCATTTCTTTGATTGGAAAAATCCTTAGTGTTAATAAATATTTAGAGCATTCATACTGTGTGGTCCTTTGAAAACACTGGGGATTGTATCAGGGAGGGGCTATTTAACATCTTGTTTTCCTGTCCCTAATTAGGATGGGGAGGCTACCTCCAGGTGTGCTGTCGTGGAGGGTCTTAGAAACAGAATTACCGGTAAGTCTAATTCTATTTTTTTTTTTTACCATTTTTATTCTTTTTTTCAACTATTAACTTGTTCACACTATATAAATACATGCCGGTTGCAAGGATTTATATAGTGTGACCAAGTTGTCAAGCACTTTCCAAGTGATGCTAAAATCGCTTGGAAAGCGGTTGACAACCCGCTTGCGGACATGCATGTGAAAAATGCTTCACTTACGTTTGTCCCTGGCAGGAAAAACGCATGTAAAATCTGCATGCGTTTTTTCTGCCAGGGAGATGCAGAAACACTCAGGAAAAATCCGGAGCATTTCTGCATCGTGGGCATGTGGCGCCCCTGAGGGTTCAGTCGCCACAGAGGTACTGCACCTCACCCAGAGGTGTGGTGTCTCCCTTCACTCAGGTAAGATGGGAGTGCTGCAGAGAACCCCCCAAAACACCTGCATCCAACATTACACTGCTTCAGACCGGCTGGAAGGGCAACATGCAGAGCGCAGCTGCTGAGCCCTGTCCCTGGCTGGAGTGGGGGAAACCCAAAGGTAGGGGGAACCAGTAGTGGGTGTGGGTGGAGGAAGCAGTTAGAAGGAGCACACAGTAGGTATATAATGGGAAGCAATCTTAGGGTGGCAGTTCAGAACAGAATGGTCAGTCAGTACAGTACAGACGGTCAGTGAGGACTGTCTGGGAGCAGAGGCTCAGCAGGAGCTCTGCTCCACCAGAAGGGCCCGGGATAGAGGCCCCGGAGGGGAGAAGGGAGTAGGCTCCATTCTAAGAAGGGATCCCAGGGGTACGGCGCGTGCAGGACAGCACCCATACGCCCCGCATCTGTCAGAAGACAGAGGGATCGGTTGCCCCATTCTAATCTCCAGGGGGTCAGGTTGGTCCCGGATCCGACGTACAGGAAGGACTTCAGCATACCCGAGCGGGATTGAGAGTGGGCAGCGCAGGGCAGCAGGGAGAAGGACCTAGTGTGAAGACGGTCAAAGTAGGAACACGAGAAAGTGGGGTTCTGCCAAGCATTCCTAAACTTCCTGAGGAAGGATTGAACCCCTGCCAGGGTGAACACGGCGCAACATGGGAGGCCTTCACCTGTAACTTGCACTTTTGTGTTTCCTGAAGAACTGTGAATTAAAATCTTGGACGACTGCACTGAGTTGCCTCCATCTATTCCTTCACTGGTGCCATTTCCCTCCCTGCACTACAACGCCCAGCGCACCCTCCATCTATTTACACTGCCCTGAGGCCCGCTCCACCTGTGGGGAGCCGTTCCATCTCTAGCTGCCCTAACATCTGCCTCAGAGGACTGTTGCAGCGCTGGTGATCCTCACCAGACACCACAGGTGGCTTCACGACAAATCCTATAAATAATCCCTTTTGCACTGACCGCCCCGGGCCAGCCACCGTGATATTCCCCAAAGCAGCCATACGGCCCGGCTGCCGTGTGCCCCGCGGCCCAGGGGGCAGCGAGTCACCACTTGGCGTCACGAACAGGATACGTGACCAGCCTGCCATCTGCGGGTAATGTGCGCCTAAAGAAGTGTTTTCTGCCTTGAATGTGGCGCCCGCCCCAGAAGAACGGGCGCCATTATGTGCGTGCTAAAGAACAACAGAATGGAACCTCCCGTCGTGGGCCGGGTCCCAGAATGGCTCCAAAAGCAGGCCCTGCCCCTTGCAACAGTGACTGTCCGCATAGATGTGTCCGTCAAAGCGGGGAGGCCGACACAGGGAGTGACCGACAGCAAAGTGCCATGGGACCGCCCCCGAAAGAGGAGAGGCGGTGGAGAGAAGCTGCGTAAAGACCGGGAGGTGTCAGGCCGAGCTGACGCAGTCGCGGGAGCAGGTCGGAGTGATGTCCCTGTCCCAAATGCGGCTGGCGCTGCTCCATCCCTGGTCCCCCTGCAGCCTGAGGCTGATGACCAGGCTGGGTCAGCCTGCAGAAACCAGGGGTTCCCCCGGAGGGGGCCCCACTGTTAAACTGTTTTAGTTAACTGGACTGTACATAAGTTGCCCGGAAGGGTGCAGTTGACTTCATGTTTGCTACCCAGTTACCCGTCAGGGTACAGAGACTGACAGGCTGAGGACTGTGAGAAGCCGGACGTTGACATTGTACATAGTTTAGCACTTCTTAAAGTGCATCCTATTGGTTTTATAATTACAAATATACCTCAGAACAAAAACCCGTTTGGCGTGGCGGAAGACGAGGTCCAGGATTGGATCGTCTATGCCCTGCAGCCATGCCCAGGGCCTACGTTGAGGGTTTGTGGACGGGTCCCTCATGCTGCTACTGTTGCACCCTGGTGCTGGAACTGTCTTGAAAATTGTTTTATATGACAATGCTCTTATGATGTTTTATAATGTAACCAGTAACATTAAAAGAAATGTGCCTCCCATAAAGGGAAGAAATGTTGTTTTATGGTCAAATATGCTGATGCATCTTAAAAATTTTGCATGTCAGTTATGCCTGGTTTTGCTCTGTTCCAGCCCGCGGACGTGCTGTGTTTTACCGGGGCGGGGGGAATGTGGCGCCCCTGAGTGTTCAGTCGCCACAGTGGTACTGCACCTCACCCAGAGGTGTGGTGTCTCCCTTCACTCAGGTAAGATGGGAGTGCTGCACAGAACCCCCCAAAACACCTGCATCCAACATGCAGAGTGCAGCTGCTGAGCCCTGTCCCTGGCTGGAGTGGGGGGAACCCAAAGGTAGGGGGAACCAGTAGTGGGTGTGGGTGGAGGAAGCCGTTAGAGGGAGCACTTATACAGTAGGTATATAATGGGAAGCCATCTTAGGGTGGCAGTTCAGAACAGAATGGTCAGTCAGTCTACCATTGGGCCCTATAAGACGTTCTTCATCTCCCGTTGCAGTGGGGTTTTTATTTGTCAAAAAAAAAGACTGGGGGTTGCGCCCCCGCCTTGATTTTCGTGAGTTTAATCGGATCACGGTCTGGGATGCATATCCTCTCCCTCTCATCCCCGACCTCTTTAGAAAAAAATTTGGCTCCTACGATTTGATTAAACTAGACCTCAGGGGGGCTTATAATCTCATTCACATTGAGGAGATGAGTGGAAGATGGCCTTCAATACTCCTGAGGGGCACTATGAAAAGCTTGTGATGGCATTTGGGTTGACTAATGCTCCCGCTTTCTTTCAACACTGTTAGTGACATTTTTAGTCATCTGGCAGGTAGATCACAACAAACCAATCTTGATGACATATTAATTTACTTACCTCCAGTCACATCAGGTACATATCAGGCAGGTCTTACAGATACTCAAAGATAATAAATTATTTGTCAAACCAGAGAAATGTATGTTCTCCATTCAGGGTTAGTTCTTATCATTCACCGTTTTTGCATGGATCTGGCCAAAGTCCGGACGGTACTGGATTGGTATTATATTCAAGACTTAAAGGCATAACAAAGTTTTTTGGGTTTCGCCAGCTACTACTGTAAGTTCATCAAAAACTTTTCGGTAGTGGCCAAACCTCTGATGGACGATTTTGCCAAATAGAAAAAAAAAATTAAGATTTTATTATTTTACTTTCCATTCTTGTAGCTAAACACAATCCAGCTAAGTTTAAAATTGAAATGAAGCCCCTGTACCCCCCTCTCTATGTGCTTCTGTACCAAGTCTTCCCTGGTCCAGGATGGTCTCTATATCACAGGCTCCAGCAATAACCTATTGACACATGATTGTGGCAGCCCTCACGTGCTGATATATCACAGTGCCAATAGAAGTGGGAAGCGGCACAGAAATCACAAAATAAAGGCAGTGTTTGTGGTAATGCAAGAATCCAGCAAGCAGAGTAATCCACACGTCATACAACAGCCCAACATGGATGATGAAAAGCTGCGTCTTCAGGCGTCTGTGTAAGAACATCACATTTTTGTTTTCCTTCCAGAATAAGCACCAAATGGAATAGCTGAATGCCAGGATACAGAGACCGGCGGGGGGCAGGGAAGCGCTGTCCGCTGGATTTTGTGCTGGTTTCACAAGCGGTCACCCTGCAGTTTTCTCCGGATAATGCTATGGAGACTTTTCACAACACATCTAATAATTGTGAACCTTCCACTCACATGTTTATTATCTTGTCCGCTGGTCAGACTGGGGGGGATGAAAGCTGGACAAGGGATGAAGAATGATCCTTATTACATATAATGGGTGCACTGAGCGATTGTGAAAAGTCACAGAGGACTGAGAGCAGAAGGGCAGAGGGTTTCCTCTTCCTCACAGGGACCAGCACAGAAGCCGGAGCAGAAGGGCAGAGGGTTTCCTCTTCCTCACAAGGACCAGCACAGAAGCCGGAGCAGAAGGGGAGACAAGGGCTGAGCCACTTACACAGACAGAAAGCTGAGGAGAGGAGGGCATGTTATTACTCCAGGATCCGCTCCATTCATTCCCTATGTGGCATTCAAGCGCTGAGCTCGGCTTTTCCGGAGCCCCATAGAGAATGAATGGAGCAGCAGTTGATCCCTGACTTTCCACTCCTTCCCGATCAGACGATGGCTCGCAGCGGTCAGACCCCACGATCAGTAAGTGATCACCGAGCCTGTGGATAAGTGATAACTTGTTTTCTACAGACATCCCCTTTAAGTAATGGAGCATGCCAGCAGAGAAGGTGGGAGGAGGCGCTGGTTACAGGGGAAACTTTACCTCTGGAGGCCGCATTTAGGGCATGTGAGGGGCGGACACTTCCCATATTCATCATTACTGAACCCCCGCTCTGTGCGGCTCTTATCTGAGCTGCAGGAGATGCAGCAGTTACTAATCAGCCGCTCTCTGTTCACTTGCAGCCGTCCGAGCTCTGCTGTGCCTGTTAGGGGTGAAGTTCGGGTCCTTCAAGGCAGCCTGCACAGCAGATCACAGCCCGAGCACAGCGTCTCCGGGTAAATCTCCACCTTGTGAGTTGCTTCTTGTGCAGCAGCCCCATGCAAGTTGCTCTGCTCTCCTCGGCCAGCTCCTGCTGAATACTGAGCTCCTCTGCCCAATCTAGGAGCTCAATAGCCCTGATCACGTAAGTGGTAGCCCAGCGCTGCTGGATCAGATTTACAAATGGCAAACTAATCAGCCCTAGGTATTTCTAATATGTGCAGAGCAGGTGACATAAGTCTGACCGGTGTCCTCATAGACCTTTCCTCAGCCGGGGTCTAATAGGAGCAGTAAAATGGCCGTCATGGGGTCCATTGTTAGATCTCAGCTGCCATAGAAACTCATTGGCACCATGATCATGCCTCCCTCTCCTGTCTAAAGTGCCTAAATGCTGTGGAAGCCCCCTACTGTGTCATACAATGGATTAAGCTGCCAGGATCAAGGTTGGCTCCACTGTGGGCAGCTGAGGCAGGAGCAGGACTGTGTTACACAGCCACACTTCTGCCGCAGATCTTGTAAGGACCTGCCTGATGATAATGTGTCCTATAGAGCAGGTCTTGGTACCGGACTGCCCTGTACATATTTACCACTAGCTGGGAACCAGTTACTTACAAGGTCTAGTTTCGAATGTGTTTCCAGGATCTGTAGTTATCAGCATTTTATCCTTAAGGCCGAGTTATAATATCACTGTAACACTCTCGCCCTGTACCTGTATACCTGCCCTGTGTGCTGCACAAAAGTATATAACAAAATGTGTGTACACAGATATCTCCTGAATGGTATTACTGCTAGATCTCCTGTACATAGAAATATGAGGTTCTTAGCGCACATTTTGAGCAAATTGTGCGAGCCCATCTGCCAACGTCAAGGCGACCTCTTCAGATGGGTCCCTACACTAACATTACACTAACTTACTAACTGGGACTAGTTTTTTGTATTATTATTATTACCACCATTTTTACTATTTATTATTACTGCATTAATGCAATTAATTGTAACTGTTATAAAACGAATTAAAAAAATGTAATTCTAATTTTTTTTTATTAATCTTGTGATTCTAATAATGGTATTACTAAAATCCCTATGCCTAAAGCTGTTGATCCAGAAGAAGGCAAAAACCCCAGGACACCTTCAGCCAATTTGTGTCACAGGGGAAAAATTCCTTCTTGACCCCGGGAAAAGGCGATCAGTCCTAGGACCCTGGATCAAACCTAATAATGTTATTACAAGTTATATAATATTACACTAATTATTGTACTACTGGAGTTATTTTAATTTGTTTTTATAAATCTATTTGATATGGTTATTATTACATTGTGCTATCTTATTACAGTATTATTCTTCTTTCCTATCACTACTAATACTGCCCTATACCTACAGTGTTGATCCAGAAGAAGGCAAAAACCCCAGGACACCTTCAGCCAATTTGTGTCACAGGGGAAAAATTCCTTCTTGACCCCGAGAAAAGGCGATCAGTCCTAGGACCCTGGATCACACTGCTATTCTACCTACTACTATTACTACTGTTATTTTATTACTTTCTTACTATTATCACTAGTATTATTACTCATATTACACTAATACGGATATACTACCACTATATTACTACCATCCCTTTCCCCCTAGGGATCTTAAGGTGCAGTTCTGTCCTCCTCCTCCTATTCTGTCCTCCTCCTCTTCCACCCTCCTCCACTTTCGTCCTCCTCCTCTTCCGTCCTCTTCCTCTTCCGTCCTCCTCCTCTTCTGTCCTCCTCCTCTTCCGTCCTCCTCCTCTTCCGTCCTCCTTCTCTTCCGTCCTCCTCCTCTTCTGTCCTCCGCCTCTTCCGTCCTCCGCCTCTTCTGTCCTCCGCCTCTTCCGTCCTCCGCCTTTTCTGTCCTCCGCCTCTTTCATCCTCTTCCTCTTCCGTCCTCTTCCTCTTACGTCCTCCTCCTCTTCGGTCCTCCTCATCTTCCGTCCTCCTCCTCTTCCGTCCTCCTTCTCTTCCGTCCTCCGCCTCTTCCGTCCTCCGCCTCTTCTGTCCTCTGCCTCTTCCATCCTCCGCCTCTTCCGTCCTCCGCCTCTTCCGTCCTCCTTCTCTTCCATCCTCCTCCTCTTCCGTCCTCCTCCTTTTCCGTCCTCCTCCTCTTCTGTCCTCCTCCTCTTCCGTCCTCCGCCTCTTCCGTCCTCCATCTCTTCCGTCTTCCGCCTCTTCCGTCCTCTTCCTCTTCCGTCCTCCTCCTGAGACGTAATAAATAGCATTAAAGCTGCAGTAATTATTTATATTATATATACACACTGCTCAAAAAAATAAAGGGAACACTCAAATAACACATCCTAGATCTGAATGAATGAAATATTCTCATTGAATACTTTGTTCTGTACAAAGTTGAATGTGTTGACAACAAAATCACACAAAAATCATCAATGGAAATCAAATTTATTAACCAATGGAGGCCTGGATTCGGAGTCACCCCCAAAATTAAAGTGGAAAAACACACTACAGGCTGATCCAACTTTGATGTAATGTCCTTAAAACAAGTCAAAATGAGGCTCAGTATTGTGTGTGGCTTCCACGTGCCTGTATAACCTCCCTACAATGCCTGGACATGCTCCTGATGAGGTTGCGGATGGTCTCCTGTGGGATCTCCTCCCAGACCTGGACTAAAGCATCCACCAACTCCTGGACAGTCTGTGGTGCTACGTGACATTGGTGGATGGAGTGAGACATGATGTCCCAGATGTGCTCAATGGGATTCAGGTCTGGGGAACGGGCGGGCTAGTCCATAGCTTCAATGCCTTCATCTTGCAGGAACTGCTGACATACTCCAGCCACATGAGGTCTGGCATTGGGCACAACCCCCATCTGTGGACGTCTGGCCCTCATCCCACTCTCATGGAGTCGGTTTCTAACCGTTTATGCAGACACATGCACATTTGTGGCCTGCTGGAGGTCATTTTGCATGGCTCTGGAAGTGCTCCTCCTGTTCCTCCTTGCACAAAGGCAGAGGTAGGGGTCCTCCTGCTGGGTTGTTGCCCTGCTATGGCCCCCTCCACGTCTCCTGGTGTACTGGCCTGTCTCCTGGTAGCGCCTCCAGCCTCTGGACACTACGCTGACAGACGCAGCAAACCTTCTTGCCACAGCTCGCAATGATGTGCCATCCTGGATGAGCTGCACTACCTGAGCAACTTCTGTGGGTTGTAGAGTCCGTCTCATGCTACCACGAGTGTGAAAGCACAACCAACATTCAAAAGTGACCAAAACATCAGCCAGAAAGAATTGGTACTGAGATGTGGTCTGTGGTCTCCACCTGCAGAACCACTCCTTTATTGAGTGTGTCTTGATAATTGCCAATAATTTCCATCTATTGTCTTCCATTTGCACAACAGCATGTGAAATTGATTGTCAATCAGTGTTGCTTCCTAAGTGGACAGTTTGATTTCACAGAAGTTTGATTTACTTGGAGTTATATTCTGTTGTTTAAGTGCTCCCTTTATTTTTTTGAGCAGTGTATATTTTCTCATGTCATGTATTTACTACTAAAAGTAATTTTTTACATTTAGGTTTCATTAAGTGTTTTACACCGACTATTACAGACTTATTGTTTCCCTGCACATTCAAGTTTTGTGTTTTCTTTGGGCATAGATCAGCTAATAGGCACTCAGGAAAAAAAAACAGATTAAAGATCTACAAACTCTCCCTTAAGACTAAGGAGCTCACTGATAGATTCTCAGTTAGCTAATTTTGCAGCCAGTAATAGACAGTGCAGCACAGATGCTACAGAAGGCAACATTTTTAATGAAACTCAATTACAGAAATCGATTTTAGCCCCAAATACTTGCATTAAAGTAAAAAAAATGGCCCCAAAGCTGGACAACCGCTTTAACTCCTTACCAACATCTGCCGTACATGTATGGTATAAGTCAGTAGCGGGTGTATGGAGCAGGGTCAGCTCGCCCCGTACATGGCAGATAATGGCTGTGACAAACAACCAGGACCTGCCTCTAACAGCTGCAAGTGGAGCGAAGATCTGCCCACCACTGTTAACCTGTTCAGTGCTGCTGTCAATCTCTAACAGCAGCATTAACAGCGCGCCAGCATTGGGACGCGTCGTTCCATACGCCCACCGGCGCTCCTGTGACGCGATCATAGGGCGCCGATGGACTGCTATGACATCCGGGGGTCTGCTGAAGCCTCCGTGCCTGTCATCATAAAGCTTCATTTGGGCTGTAAAGAAGACCGTGGTTTTGCTATATGGAGCATTACTGTGGTATCGCTGTATATAGCACAAGCAATCTGATGATGTATACAAATACAGTGAAAAAAAGTATATATATATTTATTAAAACCCCACACGTTCAACTCACCTCCCACTAAAAATAAAGATAATAAAAATATACACATTTTGTGGTATGGTCTCTTTCAGAGAAATACAATCTATCAAAATATAAAAAAACAAAACGATCAGTGAACACAGAAAAAAATTCAAAAAGACAAAATTGCATTTTTTCGTTCGCCTCAATACTGCAGAAAATCCTGTAAGAAGCGATGACCATGACATATGTGTCCCAAAATGTTATCAATAAAGTCCTCTTGCCCTTCAAAAAATAAGCCCCCACACAGCTCCATCAACCCGGAAACTGAAAATGTTTCGGGTCTCAGAAAAAATGGTGACAGCATCAAAAAAAAGTTTTTTCTTTTGCCAAAACTATTGGAGAAGTTTGGTCTTGCTGTAATCACACTGAGGAGTAGGATCCTATTACCAGGTCATTTTTACCACACAATGTACGCCGTTAAAACCGTTCCCAGAAAAACAATGTCAGGCTTTTTTTTTTCGCACTTTTACTGCACTTGGAATGTTTTTCCCGTTTTCTAGGACTATGTGGTAAATGAATGGTGTCATTTATAAGGACAGCTCATCCTACAAAATAACAAGACCTCACACTATGTGGACAGATATCAAAAAGTTATAGCCCTTGGAAAAAGCGGAGGAAAAAACAAAAAAAAACATAAATTGGTTATGTCGGGAAGGGGTAAAGCTGAAGAAACGCATGTAAGAGCAGAATATGGAGGAAGGTCAGATATCACAGACTGGTGGATACTACCTGCTCCATCGCTTGCAGAATACTCCACCCCCATGGTGTCCGCTGATATCTTCTCTTGTAGAAACGTCTCCAAACTCTATAAAACATCGGGAACAGTCAGCAGAGGGTTTGATGATTGGCTCATATTGGCGATATACTCAGGGGCATTACTGGGGCCAGGGAAGATTGGGAATGAATAGCGTATTGACTGTTAGAGATGTGATCTCTTCCATTAAAGGGGATGTCTAGTTGGAACAAGTTATCACTGATCTCTGGATAGGTGATGACCTGTCCCAGTGGGAGCACCCCTTTATTATGTGGTATATATGGAGGATGTGATATCATGCAGAGTTCTAGCAGTATTACACTTCGGTCCGTTCTGCGTGCATCTGGGCCATTCCCTATGGAGGAGCGGAGCTGGGGGGAAATATCAGGATCTCGTCGCTGGATCCATCCAGATGGGAGATGTAACGAGTGCGGCGCCCCCCACTGGTGTCTCAGCGTATTATGTGTTGGGGAATAATAACTTATTGTCTGGTAAATGTGCTGATTCCTGTGAGTTGTGATCGCTGAGTGCGTGTGATGGGATGTGGCTCCGTCCGTTATATTATATCACGTCTTATACCTATAATCTCTCGCTGATCGCAGGTGTCTGTCTTCACACTCAGATGAGAAGGAACAAACTGACGATATAGGACTTTTTTTTTTTTTTCCAAATTCAAACCGAGCAATCCTATTGGCCGAGTATGAATGCAGTTACCATGGTGACAGAAGTAGCAGCAGATTTAAAGGGACAAAACACTAATATTGTACTAAAGTGTATTTTATTATATATTTCACATAACTGACTGGGTACACCTTGGTGTGGGTGGGATGGCTTTTTTTAAATCAAAAACCATGTTTACTAAGTACCCTATATTATATATATTCACTATTGCTTTTTACTTACTTATAGCAGGGTATATGCTCATATTGTTTCTATCCTAAGTTTATCTATTTTCTAATAGAGACATGACCAGTCCTCTTTAGAATTTTATAGTGACCCCATTGAGGTCATGGACTGATATTGGGGATTGCAGAGTTGGGGCAAGGTGACAGGTGACAGTAAGTGACATCAAATGAAGGCTATGGTGCATACACAGTAAATCAGTCGTGTTATTCCACAGAAATGCTGTTCTATAAGGCTGTGTGCCCACGTAGCATTTTTCAAGCGTTTATGCTGCGGAATTTCCGCAGCGGAAACGCTTGTAAAACGCTAGGTAATCCGCCCCCCATGGTCCCCAAGGGGATTCCGCATGTTCTATGCACATGCTGCGGATTTTTCCGCAGCGTTTATGCTGCGTACAAAAATCCGCAGCATGTCATTTAATTTTGCGGAAGTGCAGCGGAATTCCCGCCATTGACTTGCATTGAGACGCACAGAAACCGCGACTGTACATTTTTACAAGCGGCTTCTATGCGTCTCTAAGTGCGGATGGTACCCAGTTCTGGAGGAGAGGAGACTCTGATCCAGACCTGGGTACCATTGTACCTGTAAAAAAAAGAATAAAATAACAAATAAAGTTTATATTCACCTGTCCGGCGTCTTCTCTCTGAATGCCAGCAGCGCTGATGGACCTTCGGTGACGTCACAGTCATGTGACCGCAGGCCCTTCACCGCTCTGTCTCGCGATATGCCGGCAGCCGGGAACCAGCCAGGAAGCAGCGCTGCAGCCACGCCGGGGCCTCGGGGGTGAGTATAGCTTTATTTCTTTTAATTTTTGCGGTTCACACTGTATAAATCCATGCTGTTTCCATGGATTTATACAGTGTGACCGAGTTGTCAAGCACTTTCCAAGTGATGCTAATCGCCTGGAAAGTGCTTGTCAATCTGCATGCGGAAATGCATGTGGATCCGCATGTGGATCCGCATGTATTCTGCAGGAAAAACGCATGCACAATCTGCATGTACAATCTGCATGTGTTTTTTTCTGCCAGGGAGATGCAGAAATGCTGCAGAAATTTTCTGCTTCATTTCTGCATCGTGGGCACATAGCCTAAAACACAAAATATCTTCATATGGTGAGGAGTTGTGTTGTGTTTTCATCATTTACATTCTAGCGTGGTGATCACATAAAATGTAAAATTCCTATTAAATAATTACTGAATGACAGTAGCCTGTATCCCTGGAGGACAAGTCATTTACCGCTTCACCAGGTTTGATGTTCTAATGCATTTAGATGTTTCAGTATTTGTATATATGTATATTTTTTTTTTCCCCCCTTAAGGGTATTCAAGCGCAGACAGTGACCAACTTCTTCCTCGCCTTTGAAGCACAGCTTTCAATTATTCCTGTCGTAAACAAGGTAAAAAGCTTAGAGCCGAACACTATCAGACTCCTTCAGTCCCGCAGCAGGTAAATCTGTGAACATCGCCGGCACTCCTGCTGTTCCTAGTACCGATCCCTCTATGAGCGGCTGTGCAGTAATGAAGGCAGGATTCACCCCAAACTTGCTTGTCGTTTTTTTCGATTTCCAGTTCTGGTAATTAGTTATACACATGTGTATATCCAGTGGTCAACTCACAACCTGTGTATGGAAAATGAATTGTTTGCTGTATGCATCGCATTTGTAGGATGCACACTGTTCATTTCATTATGGAGCGGAGTAGGAGGAGACTTTCATTACTGTTCCCTTTACTTCCTCCCTGCTGATAGGAAATGCCATGCTGTTTGCTTGTGTCCTGTGATTACAGCAGCCTGCAACAGTTTTCAAGCGTGCACTTCCCGGCTCAGGCATCAAGCAGTAAATGATCAAATTAAAACGCTGCTATCCCTTTGTTAGTCACTTTTTTATCTTCTTCCCCCTTCTACGAATGCTGTAGTCCGTTATTCTAGAACTGCTCTGAAAATGGTTCCCTCTGGAGTGTTGGGATTTGGGTTTAGGGTGGGTTAGGGAATTGAAGTTCAGATACTTTGTTCATGTTTTATACTATGGAATTACTATGTCATGTATGTTATTTGAAAGATGGAAAATTTGTATTTGGAGTTTTTCAATAAAAATTATTTGATTAAAAAAAAATCATGAAATTAAAATTCCTCCCGTTCTTGAGAAAGAATAGGATTTTTACTAAGAGGTAAATTGCACGTTCCTTGTTTTACAGGCACTTTACATTTTTGCTAGTTTTGTGCGATTACACAATCCCTTTTAAAGGCCAGTGCCAGTTGTACATCTCTCCCTAAACTCTTGTTCAGCACTATATTTTATGCCAGTTTTATTATATGGTTTCTAGATTTTGTCCAGCTTTGATAAATAATTAGTATTTATACTTTTGCTTTTAGGCTGCGTGCCCACGTTGCGCATTACAAGCGTTTTTGATGCGGAATTTCCGCAGCGGAAATGCTTGTAAAACGCATGGTAATCCGCACCCCATGGTCCCCAAGGGGATTCCGCAAGTTCTATGCACATGCTGCGGATTTTTCCGCAGCTTTTATGCTGCGTTCAAAAATCCGCAGCATGTCAATTAATTTTGCATTTCCGCAAGCGGAATTGCCTTGTGCAATGCATTAAAAACGCAAGGCAATTCCGCATGTGGAATACGCGAGAAAAACGCACGAAAAACGCGCGATAAATGCGTGCGGAATTCCGCATGCGTTTTTCCGGGAGAGGACTTGCAGAAATGAAGCAGAAATTTTCTGCTTCATTTCTGCAACGTGGGCACATAGCCTGAGGCTGAGTTCACACGATGCGTTTTTCATGCGTTTCCGCGGCGTTTTTGCAGTTGTGTAAACGCTGCGGAAACGCATGAAAAAAGCATGGTAGAAGGGCAGCAATGTTCCCCAATTGAAATCCGCATGTGCAGGTTTGCCTTGGTTAAAACTGCACAATCCTTTACTGGACTGGTCTACTAATGAGATTAAGTCTTGGAGTCCTAAGTGCTATGATAAATGTTGTAATGGTCGCATTGCGGCTGTGGAAAAAGGGGAATTATCTGTACCTATTCAGGATTTTTGGAAGGTTTTTTCAGAGGAGGAGTCGCAAGTTTTACCTCCTCATAGGGACTATGATTGCACCATTGAGTTTGTTTCTGGAGCTACTCTTCCCAAGAGTCGCTTATTAAATCTGACTATCCCTGAAAGAAAGGCCTTGGAGGAATACATACAGACGAGCTTGGCTGCTGGTCACATTAGACCTTCTAAGTCGCCTGTGGCCGTTGGATTTTTCTTTGTTAAAAAAAAAGATGGTGGTTTACGTCCATGTCTGGACTTTCGTGAAATTAATAAGATTACCGTACGCAATTCCTACCCATTGCCGTTAATTCCAGACTTGTTTAACCAGTTAGTGGGGACCAAGTGGTTCTATAAAATTGATCTCCGGGGGGCATACAATTTGTTACGAATGAAGGAGGGTGATGAATGGAAAACTGCTTTTAACACTCCGGTAGGTCATTTT